>NC_091294.1:1309255-1451755 GCF_038502225.1 Cherax quadricarinatus | reverse complement strand
CATACAACCTATCACACCATCCCAACACACACTACAATCCATACCCACAGCCTCCACCCTACACCGAGCTATAGAATCCCACAGTATGCCACCAGGTCTCCCACCCTCACAGGCCCCCCAAACCACAGTGTTGGAAAGGAAACTGAAGGTATGGTACACAAACGCTGATGGAATAACAAATAAGTGGGAGGAGTGGCATGAAAGAGTCAAAGAAGCATCACCGGACATCATAGCTCTCACAGAAACCAAGCTTACAGGTATGATAACAGATGCCATCTTTCCAACGGGATACCAAATCCTGAGGAAAGACAGAGGGAACAGGGGGGGTGGAGGAGTGGCATTGCTGATCAAAAATCGCTGGAATTTTGATGAGCTGGAGAGAGGAGACAACGGAGAAGAAAGTGATTACATAGCGGGAACGCTTCACTCTGAAGGTCCCAAGGTGGTAATAGCAGTGATGTATAACCCACCACAGAACAGCAGGAGGCCAAGGCAAGAGTACGACGAGAGCAATAGAGCGATGGTTGACACACTGGCTAGAGTGGCCAGAAGAGCTCATGCATGCAGGGCAAAGCTCCTGATCATGGGTGACTTTAACCACAAGGAGATCGATTGGGAGAACTTGGACCCACATGGGGGCCAAGATACATGGAGGGCTAAGATGATGGAGGTGGTACTGGAAAACTTCATGTGCCAACACGTAAGGGACACTACAAGAGAGAGAGGAGAGGATGAACCAGCAAGGCTGGACTTAGTATTCACCTTGAGTAGTGCAGATATCGAGGACATCACATATGAAAGACCCCTTGGGGCCAGTGACCATGTGGTTTTAAGCTTCGAATACACAGTAGAGCTACAAGTGGAGGGAGAAGCAGGAAGGCCAGGACGAATGAAGCCAAACTACAAGAAAGGGGACTACACAGGAATGAGGAACTTCCTGAACGGGGTTCAGTGGGACAGAGAACTGGCAGGGAAGCCAGTTAATGAGATGATGGAATATGTAGCAACAAAATGCAAGGAGGCTGAGGAGAGGTTTGTACCCAAGGGTAACAGGAATAATGAAAAAGCCAGGATGAGCCCATGGTTTACCCAAAGGTGCAGGGAGGCAAAAACCAAGTGTGCTAGGGAATGGAAGAAATATAGAAGGCAAAGGACCCAGGAGAATAAGGAGAGCAGTCATAGAGCCAGAAACGAATATGCACAGATAAGAAGGGAGGCCCAAAGACAATATGAAAATGACATAGCAGCGAAAGCCAAATCTGACCCGAAACTGTTGTACAGCCACATCAGGAGGAAAACAACAGTCAAGGACCTGGTAATCAGGCTAAGGAAGGAAGGAGGAGAGACAACAAGAAATGACCGTGAAGTATGTGAGGAACTCAACAAGAGATTCAAAGAAGTGTTCACAGAGGAGACAGAAGAGGCTCCAGAAAGACGGAGAGGTGGGGCACACCACCATGTGCTGGACACAGTGCACACAACTGAGGAAGAAGTGAAGAGGCTTCTGAGTGAGCTAGATACCTCAAAGGCAATGGGGCCAGATAACATCTCCCCATGGGTATTGAGAGAGGGAGCAGAGGCACTATGTGTACCCCTAACAACAATATTCAATACATCTATTGAAACAGGGAGATTGCCTGAGGCATGGAAGACAGCAAATGTAGTCCCAGTCTTTAAAAAAGGAGACAGACATGAAGCATTAAACTACAGACCAGTGTCACTGACATGTATAGTATGCAAAATCATGGAGAAGATTATCAGGAGAAGAGTGGTGGAACACCTAGAAAGGAACGATCTCATTAACAGCAGCCAACATGGTTTCAGGGACGGGAAATCCTGTGTCACAAACCTACTGGAGTTCTATGACATGGTGACAGCAGTAAGACAAGAGAGAGAGGGGTGGGTGGATTGCATTTTCTTGGACTGCAAGAAGGCGTTTGACAGTTCCACACAAGAGATTGGTGCAAAAACTGGAGGACCAAGCAGGGATAACAGGGAAGGCACTACAATGGATCAGGGAATACTTGTCAGGAAGACAGCAGCAAGTCATGGTACGTGGCGAGGTGTCAGAGTGGGCACCTGTGACCAGCGGGGTCCCACAGGGGTCAGTCCTAGGACCAGTGCTGTTTCTGGTATTTGTGAACGACATGACGGAAGGAATAGACTCTGAGGTGTCCCTGTTTGCAGATGACGTGAAGTTGATGAGAAAAATTCACTTGATCGAAGACCAGGCAGAACTACAAAGGGATCTGGACAGGCTGCAGACCTGGTCCAGCAATTGGCTCCTGTAGTTCAATCCCACCAAGTGCAAAGTCATGAAGATTGGGGAAGGGCAAAGAAGACCGCAGACGGAGTACAGTCTAGGGGGCCAGAGACTACAAACCTCACTCAAGGAAAAAGATCTTGGGGTGAGTATAACACCAGGCACATCTCCTGAAGCGCACATCAACCAAATAACTGCTGCAGCATATGGACGCCTAGCAAACCTCAGAACAGCATTCCGACATCTTAATAAGGAATCATTCAGGACCCTGTACACCGTGTACGTTAGGCCCATATTGGAGTATGCGGCACCAGTTTGGAACCCACACCTAGCCAAGCAAATAAAGGAACTAGAGAAAGTGCAAAGGTTTGCAACAAGACTAGTCCCAGAGCTAAGAGGTATGTCCTACGAGGAGAGGTTAAGGGAAATCAACCTGACGACACTGGAGGACAGGAGAGATAGGGGGGACATGATAACGACACACAAAATACTTAGAGGAATTGACAAGGTGGACAAAGACAGGATGTTCCAGAGATGGGACACAGTAACAAGGGGACACAGTTGGAAGCTGAAGACACAGATGAATCACAGGGATGTTAGGAAGTATTTCTTCAGCCACAGAGTAGTCAGTAAGTGGAATAGTTTGGGAAGCGATGTAGTGGAGGCAGGATCCATACATAGCTTTAAGCAGAGGTATGATAAAGCTCACGGCTCAGGGAGAGTGACCTAGTAGCGATCAGTGAAGAGGCGGGGCCAGGAGCTCGGACTCGACCCCCGCAACCTCAACTAGGTGAATACAACTAGGTGAGTACAGAGGAGACAGAAGGGGCTCCAGAAAGACGGAGAGGTGGGCACACCACCAAGTGCTGGACACAGTACACACAACCGAGGAAGAAGTGAAGAGGCTTCTGAGTGAGCTAGATACCTCAAAGGCAATGGGGCCGGATAACATCTCTCCATGGGTCCCGAGAGAGGGAGCAGAGGCACTATGTGTACCCCTAACAACAATATTCAATACATCTATCGAAACGGGGAGATTGCCTGAGGCATGGAAGACAGCAAATGTAGTCCCAATCTTTAAAAAAGGAGACAGACATGAAGCACTAAACTACAGACCAGTGTCACTGACATGTATAGTATGCAAAGTCATGGAGAAGATTATCAGGAGAAGAGTGGTGGAACACCTAGAAAGGAATGATCTCATCAACAGCAGCCAACATGGTTTCAGGGATGGGAAATCCTGTGTCACAAACCTACTGGAGTTCTATGACATGGTGACAGCAGTAAGACAAGAGAGAGAGGGATGGGTGGATTGCATTTTCTTGGACTGCAAGAAGGCATTTGACACACTTCCACACAAGAGATTAGTGCAAAAATTGGAGGACCAAGTAGGAATAACAGGAAAGGCACTACAATGGATCAGGGAATACTTGTCAGGAAGACAGCAGCGAGTCATGGTACATGGTGAGGTGTCAGAATGGGCACCTGTGACCAGCGGGGTCCCACAGGGGTCAGTCCTAGGACCAGTGCTGTTTCTGGTATTTGTGAACGACATGACGAAAGGAATAGACTCCGAAGTGTCCCTGTTTGCAGATGATGTGAAGTTGATGAGAAGAATTCATTTGATCAAAGACCAAGCAGAACTACAAAGGGATCTGGACAGGCTGCAGACCTGGTCCAGCAATTGGCTCCTGGAGTTCAACCCTATCAAGTGCAAAGTCATGAAGATTGGGGAAGGGCAAAGAAGACCACAGATGGAGTACAGTCATGGGGGCCAGAGACTACAAACCTCACTCAATATGCTGCAGCATATGGGCGCCTAGCAAACCTCAGAACAGCATTCCGACATCTCAATAAGGAATCATTCAGGACCCTGTACACCGTGTACATTAGGCCCATACTGGAGTATGCGGCACCAGTTTGGAACCCACACCTAGCCAAGCACGTAAAGAAACTAGAGAAAGTGCTAAGAGGTATGTCCTACGAGGAGAGGTTAAGGGAAATCAACCTGACGACACTGGAGGACAGGAGAGATAGGAGGGACATGATAACGACATAGAAAATACTGTGAGGAATTGACAAGGTGGACAAAGACAGGATGTTCCAGAGATGGGACACAGCAACAAGGGGACACAGTTAGAAGTTGAAGACACAGATGAATCACAGGGATGTTAGGAAGTATTTCTTCAGCCACAAAGTAGCCAGGAAGTGGAATAGTTTGGGAAGCGATGTAGTGGAGGCAGGATCCATACATAGCTTTAAGCAGAGGTATGATAAAGCTCAAGGTTCAGGGAGAGTGACCTAGTAGCGACCAGTGAGAGGCGGGGCCAGGAGCTCAACTAGGTGAGTACAACTAGGTGAGTACACACACACACACACACACACACACACACACACACACACACACACACACACACACACACACACACACACACACACACACACACACACACACAATGCTGAGCACTAGCTATCAGATCCTCTCATTGAAAATGGATACTAGACACTGTTAACTATGAGAGACTAAAATCTTTGACAGCAGCACCTGGTTTCTCTCCATTAATTTTCATGAAAGGTTCTTGATTCAATGAAATGGAGGTACCTGGTTGACCAGGCAAGCAACAAACAAGCCTGGCTCAGGCCAGGCTCCAAGAGTAGGGAAACTCAAAGCCCAGCAAAGGCAAGGGTCAAAGATATGTTAACCCTTTCAGGGTTTCTGACGTACTAGTACGGCTTACGCACCAGGGTTTTTAATGTACTAGTATGCCTAAATTCTAGCGCCCTCAAATCTAGTGAGAGAAAGCTGGTAGGTTTACATATGAAAGAATGGGTCTATGTGGTCAGCGTGCGCAGAATAAAAAAAATCCTGCAGCACACAGTGCGTAATGAGAAAAAAAAACTGAGTTTTTTTGGTTTAAAACAGCGACTTTGCACTGTATTTTTGTATGTTATTTATGATGGTATTCTAGTTTTCCTGGTCTCATTTTATAGAATGGAAGACATATTACAGAAATTGAGATGATTTTGATTGGTTTTACAATGAAAAGTACCTTGAAATTGAGCTCAAATTAGCAGAAATCTTCGATTTTTGCCAAAGTTCAAAAGTAAACAAATAATGCCATGTGTCCAATACACATCACCTGTTGAGTCTGATATTCTTTCACAAGTGCACTGATATTATTTATATCATTTCTACACTAATGCAGTAGTCTGCATAACAGTAAATCTTCTATTTTTTGTGAGAATAAAAATTCAAAGCGGAAAGCAAAAGAATGTAAGAGGGCCTGGGGACGTGACTAATGTGCAGAGGAAATGTTATTTTAGTGCCAGGAATGTCTTTCTTGTTTATTCTGGACTCTATTTGGAAATTGGCATCTTTTGAAATTTGTGTGAAATTGGCAAAATTGCTAAATTCTGACCACTTTATTGGATAGTTGAAATCAGCAAATGGGCGGTTTCTTGTACTCATTCGATAGAAAAAATGAAGTCCTAGCGAAATATTTATGATTTTTGTTGACTAGTACGCTGGAATTGGCCGAAAATAGGGCTCAAAGTGGGCAAAATCGCCGATGTGTAAACATCGTCAAGACCGCTAACTTCGCAAGAGCATAATTCCATAAGTTTTCCATCAAATTTCATACTTTTGGTGTCATTATGATCGGGAAAAGATTCTCTGTCTTTTCATAAGAAAAAATAATTTTTTTTTTTTTTTTTGAAAATTTGTCGACTCTGAGAACAAGTCTGGGAGAGGGCCTGTCAACCCTGAAAGGGTTAAGGGTAAGTTTCTCTTCTTCAGATCAAATGTGATTGCCTCCTATTCCACAGGCCTTGTATGACTCCTGCAGGTTTAGTACTTCTCCATGATTACAATAATAATGATGATCTTTGTAGCCTTTGCATTGCCACAATCCTTATCACTAAATTCCCTTTTAATATAATACATCTATATATCTACAGTTACTTGTACAAGGTTTACAGGCCAAGGTGACATCAATGACATACTACTGTATAGAAAGCCCCTTGTCATGTAGAGCATTTTGGGCAAATTAGGTCAGTTTTGAACCATGATGCGACCTACACCAGTCGACTAAGACCCAGTTACCCATTGTTTTACTTATGTGTGAATGTGGACAACCAGTGTAAAGAAACATGCCAGTGTTTCCACCCTTGTTGGGAATTGAACCCAGACCCTCAGCGTGTGAAACAAGAGCTTTTGCCACCAGGCCACGGGCCACCGTGGCTGGGGTAAAACGTAATATGTATAGTATTGCATCATGCTCCTTTTAAATTTGTGTTTATACACTCCTTAACATATGTTTCCCTCATTGTATGCTGATTTACTTTAAATTAATTCACTATTATGCCTGTTCTTCTTTGTAATGATAATTCTGTATATGCGATATATATTTCCTGATTGTGATTGGTGTGGTTCGCCAAGATTATTGAAAATTCCTGCTGTATAGAAATATAGTTTTACGACCAGGCTGAGCATTGTGCTGCTGCCATGGGCCTGGAACACATCTACAGCATCAAATGAAGAGACATTCTAAAAAATTCAGAAATTGTAAATACCACTAAATGCTGTTTGTATATTATATTTTTTCTTCAGATTTTGGGTAGGTTGTTAGAGGTGACATTGCTTTAAATGTTGCTTAAACCTCATAAACCTCTTCACTGTCAGAAGCCCCAAAATTAATATTTTTTCTTTTGAAACAGTAGAGAATCTTTCTCTGAAAGTAATGGCACCAAAAATAAAAAAAATGATGGAATTACACAGGTGCAAAGTTAGTGGTCTAGATTATTTTGCCTAATTTGAGTCGTATTTTAAGCCAATTTGTCCAAAATCTTAGCTATTATACTAATATTCTTCTGTTCTATTGATTAAGCACAAGAAACCACCCATAGCAACCAGATAGATCCAAATAGGTCCAAAGCAACCTAATGGCTCCTTTATTCTTGCCTCATATTATAATTATCCTATAAAATACACAGAATTTTGTAATTTGGCCAATTTTGCACAAAATTAAAAAGAATCCAGTTTAAAAAAGAAAGTCCCAAATAAATACTGTAAACATTCCAGACACTAAAGCAACATTTCCTCTGTTCATTAATCACATCCTCAGGCCTCTCCATTTGTCCTCCAGTAGTAGAAAAACTCTAGAAACTCATCAAAGCTACACAAAAAGTTAAGATTTTTTCTATTTCTCAGATAATAAAATATAACCAGGAATGATTGGTCATGGTTTACAGCATCCCAGTACTTGTATTGGACCTATTAAAAACCCATAAAACAGACCTGGGGGTATATAAGGGGGGGGGCCTTATCCATCCTCAGGAAAGTCGTCAAAAAATAGAATACAGTATTTCTGCTACAGCCTCTCCTCACTTTACGACATACTCGTTCACTGATGACTCGGACTTACCTGGAGTTTACCTGGAGAGGGTTTCGGGGGGTCAATGCCCCTACGGCCCGGTCTGAGACCAGGCCTCATGGTGGATCAGGGGGTGACCAACCAGGCTGTTGCTGCTGGCCCCATGCAAGCTGACGTACGAATCACAGCCTGGTTAGTCAGGTACTGACTTTAGGTGCCTGTCCAGTGCCTTCTTGAAGACAGCCAGGGGTCTATTGGTAATCCCCCTTATGTATGCTGGGAAGCAATTGAACAGTCGGGGGCCACGGACACATAATGTATTGTCTCAATGTACTCGTGGTGCCCCTGCTTTTCATCGGAGGAATGTTGCATCTTTTGCCGAGACTTTTGCTTTCGTAAGGAGTGAATTTCATGTGCAGGTTTGGCGCCAATACCTCCAGGACCTTCCAAGTGTATATTATTATGTATCTCTCTCGCCTGCATTCCAGGGAATACAGATCAAGGACCTTCAAATGTTCCCAGTAGTTTAGGTGCCTTATCATACTTGTGTGTGCCGTGAAAGCTCTTTGTACACTCTCCAGGTCTGCAGTGTCGCCAGCCTTGAAGAAGCCATTAGTGTACAGCAGTATTTCAGCCTAGAGAGCACAGGCGATTTGAAGAGAATCATCGTGGGCTTGGCGTCCCTAGTTTTGAAGGTTCTCATTATCCATCCTTTCATTTTCCTAGCAGATGAGGTAGATACATTGTTGTGGTCTTTGAAGACAAGATCCTCTGGCATTATCACTCCCAGGTCCTTCACATTACTTTTCTGCTCTATTGTATGATTAGAATTTGTCATATACCCTGATACATTTTTAATTTCTTCGAGTTTCCCATATCTGAGTGGTTGAAATTTCTCCTCGTTGAACTTTATATTATTTTGAGTGGCCCATTCGAAGATTTGGTTGATGTCCGCTTGAAGTCTTGCGGTGTCTTCGATGGAGGTCACTGCTATGGTAATTTATGATGGGCTCTCTCACCAGCATTCATACCTAAATAATGTATATTAGAGCTGATTTCCTCTATTCTGTATATTACAATATACAGTACACTACTGTATAAACATTTAAAAATATACTAAAAATATTATAAATGGTGCAAAGGTGACATTAAAACAATATCAAAAATGGTTGACACAAACCCACTACCATTATATTATGCTCCTTGCTTAGCACAATGAATTTGTTTACTGGCATCGTCTTAGGAATGGAACTCCATCATTAAGTGAGGAGAGGCTGTATTTGAGCAGCTTTCAAGCTACCTGAGCTCCTGAAACCAACAAAATCATCTCTGCTTTCCATTCTGCCAATTAATATGAAGAAACAGCCAATAAAACCATAAAAATAATCCAAGAAAACACCTCAGATTTGCTATTTTAAACCAAACACAAGGTCAGAAGCTTACTTTTCCCATCATGCACCATGTGGGGCAGGATTTTTTTTATTCTATGCATACTTGCCACACAGATCCATTCTGCTCACAACATATATGAGAGACCTGAGCTCCAAATGTAGATAAACTCTCGAAACATAGATCTAAACACATGGACAGTGATAGGGTTAATATTGAATGTCATAAATGGAAAGAGGAGATTTGAGTGTGGAGTGTGGGAAATTTACTAAGCACATTTACAATAAATGTCTGCATTGGGTTTCAAACAAACAAAAAAAAAATTACCTTGTAAAGTGCCAACGAATCTTAGAAATAATTTGCTAGAAATCACTGGGAATACATGAATTTAGATATCGCAAATTGTAGGGCAAAGGAACAAGTTTATGTTGAAAGCAAATTTACTTTGGCGTTTCAAAACATAAGCATTGAATTCAAAGGAATTTTACACTCCTCTCTAGAGTGCAAACCTTACATTGTGTTTGTTTTCTCATTCAACAGAAGCCTTGGCCAATATGAGCTACTGCAACAGTTGTCATATTTTGCATCCAAGGCATTGCATAGCAGATGTGCATCCTCACTATTCAGTTGTAATAGATCTGAATCCAGTTACAAGATATTGAACCCTTGTTAAGAGAGGATTGCTTTATTATGTTTTTATACAAAATTTGCATTAAACACTTTGAAATAAAATATTTGTTTTGATACGGCACAGTGGTTCATGTGCTTCACTGTAACACTTTGATCTCTGCATTATCTTTTCATACTTATATTTGCTTATACATACCATACTGTGCAGTATGATGTCAAGTGTATTTTAATTTTTTTTTTTTCAGTACATGGTCTTATGATTAAATGTTTGTAGTATTTTAAAAAAATGGTATGAGATGGCTTGTGCAAGTTAGACATTTGAGGTCACTGAAGAGCACTTTTTGTAATATTTTTATAAAATTTCCAGATTGAGCAGCTAATGGGAGCATATGAAGAACGGCTAAAGAAGGCAGTTAGAGCACGAGAGCAACGTCAGAGTGGGGGGAGTGGTGTGGTTGGAGAACAACCAGCTGGAGGTAAAGGCGTCCGATCAAGTCCCTCGACACCTACTGGTCCACCTTCGTCTCATCCTGATTCAGCTAGTAGGTAAGTTCAAAGTGTAACCAAAATGTATAAAAAATTTAAACTTTTCTGTATTGAGAAGCCTACCTTGTAAGGTTATTTGTACATAACTCTGAAAGGTAAGAAACTACTCTTCTAATGCTTTTGTATTGACACATTCAACGCAGTGTGCTTCTACTAAGTGAGTGAGTAAGTGAGAGAGAGTAGTGGTGATGATGATGAGGAAGGAACAACAGCAGATAGGAGAGAGGATGTCACATAGTGACCAAGCACTGTAGTGAATACCAGCCATAGTGGCCAAGTACTGTAGTGAATACCAGTCATAGTGACCAAGCACTGTAGTGAATACCAGTCATATGACCAAGCACTGTAGTGAATACCAGTCATAGTAACCAAGCACTGTAGTGAATACCAGTCATAGTGACCAAGCACTGTAGTGAATACCAGTCATAGTGACCAAGCACTGTAGTGAATACCAGTCATAGTGACCAAGCACTGTAGTGAATACCAGTCATAGTGACCAAGCACTGTAGTGAATACCAGTCATAGTGACCAAGCACTGTAGTGAATACCAGTCGCTTTGCCTTAAAAGTCTTAATTATGTTCTCACTGGAGCGAAGGAAAGAGAATGATTGATAATTTATACCTGGAGTGAGAGATAAGGAAGGAAGTACAAAATAAACCCCCCATTGAAAAGAAGGGGTGTAGTAGGTATAATAAGAGAACACTGTATCAATATCTGGGGCCTCAGATTATCTAATATCTTGCCAGAAAATATCAGAAACACTGCTGGGACAAGAAGTCTTCAAGAGGAAACTGGACAAATATTTTCACCAGGTGCCAGATCAACCAGGCTGTGATGGATATGTGGGTTGGCAGACCACCAGCAGCAACAGTCTGGTTAACCAGGCAAACACCAGATGAGCCTGGCCTATGGCCGGGCGCCAGGAGTAGATAAACTCTCGGATCCTATCAAAGGCACCTGCCTGCGCTAATTGTCATGTGATTGTGACACGTCACAATCACGTGACAAGTTTTCCTGGCAAATAAAGTTAACATTTGTCTGGTTTGACCAGTTACATACCCACATAGGTACTCATTTCATTCCAAGTTGCATACTCACGTAGGTACTTGGATTGCACCTTCACCTAGGCACTCAGTTGAAAGCCAAGTTCAGCTATTGGTATATTATGATACTAAATAAGAAAACAAAAGAAGAAAATTTTCCATATTAACTTAGTCAAACACTGATTACTTTCAATGAGAAAATAAGAAATAATAATGTTTGGCATGAGAAAATGAGAGAGAATGTTCATTTTAGTTTAAATTTTATAAGTTGTATATATTCTTTGGTTTGAGAAAAATTTATTTTCTTAACTATAAAAATTTGTTTATACAAAAATATTGTGGTCACCAAAATGTGCAGAGTCTTTGTGGTCACACAGGTTTGTCCCTGTTGATACCTTCCATTCTCATTGTCAGTAGTAGGAGACCATTACCAGTGTCACAATATAGGAATGTGACAGTTACCTAGAGTCACTGAAAAGTCACAACCCTGACCTGTATGAGTTCAAACCCCGGCTTCATCTGCGGGCATAGTCAGTTGGGATGTAGACACAGACCCCATAGGATTATGCCTGGCAGACATCACAAACTTTTACCAGTAAACCACAGGCAGAGCAGTTGTGTATTTCTCAGTGCCTCCCTAATGTGTCAACGAATTCACTGTATGACATCATTACATTGTCAAATGATCCAAACTTCAGAACACTCATGACTTGATCTGATCTTTATCTCCTTCTCACCTTACCTCTTCATACCTTTTCTATATTCTCATTGCCATTCCTGTCTTCTGCCTAAGTGGGTTCTGTCCTATGGGGTTTTTGCCCCACAGAGGATTTTGTCCTACCACCATGGGCCATTAGCTCCCCTGCAGTGCTTCTCTGTTCACTTGTTCTTATAGATTACCTTCACTGTTATTCTGTTGCTATTACTATTTCTTTGCTAACACTCCACTCTCTGCACCCTTTTTTTTCACTACCACTGCTACTTTCTTATTGCTACCTCCATTACTGTTGCATTACTGCTGTTGTTGCTGCAATATTATTTCCTCCTCCCCTTCTACTTTTCCTGCCCCCCTTCCTCCCTCTCATGTATATGCTGGCTCCCTTCTCTTTGCACTTATGTGTGACTAGCTAATGGTCCAAGTTGGACCAAAACATCATTATGAGTGTGTCTCCTATGTGTGTATGCAGTAATTTGATTTATCATGATTATTATTATTTTTTTTTTTTTTAACAAGTTGGCCGTCTCCCACCAAAGCAGGGTGACCCAAAAAGAAAGAAAATCCCCAAAAAGAAAATATGTACTTTCATCATCATTCAACACTTTCACCTCACTCACACATAATCACTGTTTATTTTAATGTTTATTTATTTTTATGTTCATTTTTTCAACAAACCAGTCATATCCCAACAAGGTAGAGTGACTTAAAAAGAAAAACGAAAGTTTCTTTTTTTAAATTTAGTAATGTGTACAGGAGAAGAGGTTACTAGCCCCTTGCTCCCGGCATTTTAGTCGCCTCCTACGACACACATGGTTTATGGAGGAAGAATTCTATCCCACTTCCCCATGGGGATAAGAGGAAATAAACAAGAACAAGAACTATAAGAAAATACAGTAGAAGAAAACCCAGAGGGGTGTGTATATATATTTCTTTACATGTATGTGTAGTGTGACGTAAGTGTAAGTAGAAGTAGCAAGATGTGCCTGAAATCTTGCATGTTTATGAGACAGAAAAAAGACACCAGAAATCCTACCATCATGTACAGCAGCCACAGGTTTCTGTTTTACACTCGCTTGGCAGGATGGTAGTGCCTCCCTGGGTGGTTGATGTCTGCCAACCTACTACCTAATTATTATGTTTTTTGTATGTATTATTGTATTAGAACCTCAGAAGATTAATTGATCTGTGTATTTCAATCCTCTTCTGATGATGATCCTAAAAGGGGATTAAAATATACATATCAATTAATCTTCTGAGCTTGTGTCTCCATGTGGCTTATCATTGAGGACTGACAAGTGTTCATTACACTAGTTATCCATTATATTAGAAAAGTAAAAGTAAATCTGTATGGGTCATTGAGCACTGTTGACATGTACAGACACTGTTGACCACAGAGAGACGTTTAGTAGATGAAGTGTTCCAGCGAGGTGATGTGAATACATGCTTCAGAGTAATGAAGGGTTCAGTGATGTAAATAGAAGTACACCTACCATCCGACTAACGACCTGCTCGACTTACGACCACTCAACTTACAACCGTGTTTTTTATGCCAAATTTCTGGGAAATAAACAACTATTTGTGTTGTACACAGTGTTTATCCTAAACCTTACAGTATAAAATACAGTACTAACAACATAAAAAGTAAAGTAAAACATGAAATACCAAAATAAAACAATAAAATAAAGTCATTACAAAAATGTTTTGTTGATATTCAGTAGTAAAGTTCAACTTACGACCATTTCGACTTACGACCGGTTTCTTGGAACCGAACTCGGTCGTAAGTCGGATGGTTGGTGTATACTAGCATTGGTTGTCATGACATTCAATTGAATTTATACCACACAGGTTCATCGATGTCATTTTTAAACTTGTGCATTTTTAAATCTGTAATTTAAAGAAAACCAGTAAAAATTGTGCATGTTAAGGTACCATGCAAAACTTGAAACTTATGTTTGTAGATTAAACAGTTCAGAATTACAGCCTCTCCTCACTTAGTGACGTTCTCGTTCAACAATGCCTTGGGTTTACGATGGGCTCTCTGACCAGTATGCATGCCTGACATGCCAAGCATTTAAAAATATACCAGAAATGTTATAAATGGTGCAGAAGTGACATTAAAACAATATCAAAGATGGTTGACACAAACCCACTACCATTATAGTATGCTCCTCACTTAGCGATAAACAACGTGGTCTCAGGAACAGAACTCCGTCGTTAAGTGAGGAGAGGCTGTAATTATTTTATTTTGTTGCTTACATATGCAACAGTATATTCTAACATGCATACAGTAATATAGTCACATACCTCAGATATCTGATTTTTACTTTAATATTTTTGGTGTCTGATTCTTACAGTGATGACGACTCTCAGTGTCCAATCTGCCTAATGTGTATGGTGGAAGGAGAGAGCCTGGTAATGTGTGAGGCTGGGTGTCGTAACCTGCTACATCACCACTGCATGGCTGTCTGGGCTGCTGATCGAAATGCCCAGGGCCAGCCCCTCCTGTGTCCTCTGTGTCGGGCACCTTGGCCTCTCAAACACCACCCTCGCCTCACACCCACACCAGGCAGCACATCTGTACATTCTACCTCTCCTTCAGCTGCCTGGTCCCAGCCCCTGGCACCTGACTATGCCTACCCACTGATGAGTGCCAGTTTCTCAGGTCAGTATGACCTGGTAACTTTACCAGTAGCAAATGCTCTAGTGATAATACTGTGAAATATACAATTATACAATGAAAAAATGTGTGTGAATATTACATTATTATTATTACTACTATTATTATTACTGCATTAATATTATTATTAAAGGTACCTGTATGATATTTTCAGGAGTTTGCAGCAGCGGACGACAGAGTCCAACTGGTTCTGCATTAATGTCGCGTTCCTTATCAGGTTACCCCTACACCCAGTCACCATACACAGACTCAGCCTACTCCTCACCTGCAGGTGGATCACTGTATCCACCAACTGTTAGAGGTGTGAACACTTTCTCAGGTTGATACTTTTCATGTCACATAATTATAATAATGAAAGTTAATACAAACGAATTGAAAATATTTAGATGATTATTGCATACCATGTTTTATGTCTAATTACAATTCTTCCTTATTTTCCATTACTTGTCTACTCTGATTATTCTCCTAAACTATTTAACTCTTTCAATAAATACAAAATCAATAAATACAAAATCTGATGGTGCCTAAAATGAATTCTAATAAAGCATACCAATCATACCCCAAAAAAGATTAATGTGCATTCTTAGACTTTGCAAATTCCAAAATAATATGAACTTACCACACATGTAATAAATGGTCATATAGTATAGATAAAAGATATAAAGTTGGTAAGAGACTGATAAAAATAAAATAAAATTTTCAACCATAATCCATAAACAATAAATCATTAAAAAAATCCACATTTATTTACTCATTTTTACCAGAAAATTATGAGCACATCAGATAAACACCGAACAGTCATATAACAAAAATAAATGCAACTGGTTGAAAAACAAACAAGGAAAAAATAAAAAGTTCAATCATTGTCCTCTTCTGTCTCACCCTCCCTCTACCACCAAGCTGGCAGCCTGTCTCTGCATTGAAGTGTAGCTGTTATGAACCTGTGAATGTAGGGTCCTCCCTCTGGTCCACCCCTAGTGACAATTTTGTGTCAAAGACAACTTCTAGTCAGATGTTCCCTTGGTTTTGTCTTGGCACAAGACACCACAGTTGAACACCAAACATAGGATTTCAGTAAAAATATACTCATTATTTTCAAAATAAACTAGTTAAAAGTCATATTTGGAGATATTGTTAAAAGCTGTCAGGCTCAGTTTCCATTTTTTAGGCACAAAATATTTAAACTGAAAACCAACCATAAGATTTAATTTTGAATAGGCTCATCAGATTTACCGTGCCCAAATCTGTTTTTTTTTTCTATTAAGTAAACTAGTTTAGAGTAGAATTAAACACATGTGCAACATCTAGGTATCTTCAATTTGTGGATGTTTTGCCATCCTAGATGGCAAAAAGTCTACAAATTAAAGATACCGAGATGTTGCACATGTATCTAATTCTTCATTTTGTCTGTATTGTATACCATTCATAAAAACTAGTTTAGAATAATATTGTTAATATACCAAGTGGTGCCGGGCCTGAGTGATCACATACGAGCAAAAAGTTAACCTTGACCAACCACTCCATTTGTATAATTGAATTTTTATCGTCTATAGTGAATTCCTGGTAGAAATTGGGTCCCAAAATATAAGCAAATTCAAACAGTAAATTTGAATAGAGCGAGGGAAACCTGTATTTATTTTCAATTTCAAAGTTTATCTGGATACTGTTGCTTTGTTTAAACTTTTAAATTTTCAGTTTTCACAATTTGATCATATATAACAGGGGAGGTGTCAGCAGCCATTGTAGTGAGTGCCTCTGAGGAGCCAGTGCCACTACCCAGAAGTGAGCCTATACCTGCAGAGCATGAGTCAACTGCTGCTGGCTGGGTTCATGTCTTCGGCAAAGAACTTGTATCATGTCTTTTCTCACGTGACTGGGCTGTGAGAGAAACTGGTCTGAGGAGACTTGCACATGAAGTAAGTATAAGGGAAATGGTTTAGCTTTTTATATACTGTTTACAGTACTAAGGTAAAAAGAGTTTTGCTGTGTCCTCATGCAACATTATCTTAAGCTGTTTTCTTACTTCATAACATTTATTATTGATTTGAAAAAGATTTCACTTGTTTTCTTTTCTAAATGGCAAACTGAAAGTACAGGTAGATATATTTAGGTATATTTGAACTAAAAGTATTATATATTTTATCTTACAGGTGGTTAAAGTGTTACATTGGGACAGACTGGTAACAGCTGAGGAGAAAAGGCGCCAAGTAATCCATTGTTGTGCTAATATTCTCGCCCAGGTGGCGAATGATCCTGTTTACAAAGTGTACCTGGCATGTTTGCGATGTTTGAGAGTGTTGTTATCTCACCTTAGTCCTTCATCTGGAAGCCAAGTGACAGCGCTTCAAGAGTTGTTCCGTCCGCTTGTCCACACATTACTTCTGAAGTGTGCTGATGGCAACAGACGTACATCACAGATTAGTGTGGATTCAATATTGGAGCTCTGTCGTGGTCAGGATGGGGAACTGGCATTAGCTACTCAGGTGTCGGCTTCCACCCCTGGTCTTGGAGGCATCTCTTTTATTCTCTCTTGCATTTTGGAAGACACTCCTCCTTCAGAGGCTCCATGGCAGTGGCTCCTTGGGCGCCTCTGTGTACTTGACCGCCTTGTTGATGAGTTCCCATCGGAATTTCAGTTGCAGTATGTGCCACTTCAGCCAGCAGAGTCTGGTTACAAACTTCAAAACTATGACCGTTTAATGACTGTAGTAGAGTTTGCCTTTAAGGCCTTGGGGAGTAGCCATGCAACTGTTAGTAAGTTAGCACGCCGTGTGTATATATGTGGAGCAAGGTTTGCTGCAGCTGAACCTGCAGTATTCCACCAAGTTTGTGACATGCTTGCAAAGTTGGATGTGTCATTACAGATGCGTCTCAAACGACGACTACGTTCCATGCAGGGCCAACACAGTGACAGGAAAGCCACTCTTGCACGCTTGGAGGGGAAGTTGAGTCTAGGTACGTGGGATCTTGGTGACACTGCTGGACCACGACTTGTGCGTTCGGTTTCTCATTCACCATCAAGAATGTTATCAGCTTTGAGATCATCTTCACAGTCACCTGCACGTCAACCTGTAATCTCAGCAACTCTAAAGAAAGATGTGGAAAGAACAAATAAAAGCTCAGCCGGACCTACTTCCTCTCCACCTAGACCTACTCATCTGCCATTAGATTGTTTTGAAGCCAAATTTAAAGAAAAGCAAGCAAAATTACGTCTCTATCACAAAACAAGGCCGAAGAATGATGTCCCCTTCATTGTACAAAATTTATTGGTGTCACCTATACAACGACATCAGCGATGGAGTCCCATAAAAATCGGTGGTGTTCTCAGCAAAGGTGGACTGTCACAGAGCCATAGTGATGCTCTAGATGTGTCTCCTCAGACACCTCTAGGGTCTGTAGCACCACCACAGTTCTCCTTCAAAGATGTAGTGAGTACTCCTGCCACTCCCACTGTACCACACTGTACACCAGTTCAAGAGAGTCCTCCATCACTATTTCAAAGTGAAGGTAGTGCACAAGAAAGCAAAGATCCTTGGACAGTACATGAGGCTCCGCTACCAATTATCCCAGGCCTCGACCTTCTTCCGGCCCACCTTGATGAATCCCTACACCCTTACGAGCAGGTATGAACATAAACTTATCAGTCTTCTTTACTGTGGAATTATTAAGGTTAATGAGTATTATGTACTTTATGAAACTTATTTAGTAGTACGACTTGGATGAGAATAAATACATTTTAGATACTCATATGCTATACCATATATACAGTGGTACCTCGGGATACGAACAGCTCAAAACTCGAACAGTTATGTAAGTGTATTTATGTAAGTGCTTTTGTAAGCGTATTTTTGGGGGTCTGAAACAGATTAATCTAATTTACATTATTCCTTATGGGAACAAATTCATTCAGTATTGACACTCGAACAGCCTTTTGGAACGAATTAAGTTCGTATCCCAAGGTACCACTGTAAATTATTTTATATAAAATAGTACATAGTTACCTGAAGACATTTTGGCTATAATATTCAAGAATTTTGTTAAATATGTATGAGAGCAAATGAGAGAGTGGGTGAGATGTTATCAACAAATTTTGTTGAAAATAAGAAAAAGTTTTGGAGTGAGATTAACAAGTTAAGAAAGCCTAGAGAACAAATGGATTTGTCAGTTAAAAATAGGAGAGGAGAGTTATTAAATGGAGAGTTAGAGGTATTGGGAAGATGGAAGGAATATTTTGAGGAATTGTTAAATGTTGATGAAGATAGGGAAGCTGTGATTTCGTGTATAGGGCAAGGAGAAATAACATCTTGTAGGAGTGAGGAAGAGTCAGTTGTGAGTGTGGGGGAAGTTCGTGAGGCAGTAGGTAAAATGAAAGGGGGTAAGGCAGCCGGGATTGATGGGATAAAGATAGAAATGTTAAAAGCAGGTGGGGATATAGTTTTGGAGTGGTTGGTGCAATTATTTAATAAATGTATGGAAGAGGGTAAGGTACCTAGGGATTGGCAGAGAGCATGCATAGTTCCTTTGTATAAAGGCAAAGGGGATAAAAGAGAGTGCAAAAATTATAGGGGGATAAGTCTGTTGAGTGTACCTGGTAAAGTGTATGGTAGAGTTATAATTGAAAGAATTAAGAGTAAGACGGAGAATAGGATAGCAGATGAACAAGGAGGCTTTAGGAAAGGTAGGGGGTGTGTGGACCAGGTGTTTACAGTGAAACATATAAGTGAACAGTATTTAGATAAGGCTAAAGAGGTCTTTGTGGCATTTATGGATTTGGAAAAGGCGTATGACAGGGTGGATAGGGGGGCAATGTGGCAGATGTTGCAAGTGTATGGTGTAGGAGGTAGGTTACTGAAAGCAGTGAAGAGTTTTTACGAGGATAGTGAGGCTCAAGTTAGAGTATGTAGGAAAGAGGGGAATTTTTTCCCAGTAAAAGTAGGCCTTAGACAAGGATGTGTGATGTCACCGTGGTTGTTTAATATATTTATAGATGGGGTTGTAAGAGAAGTAAATGCGAGGGTCTTGGCAAGAGGCGTGGAGTTAAAAGATAAAGAATCACACACAAAGTGGGAGTTGTCACAGCTGCTCTTTGCTGATGACACTGTGCTCTTGGGAGATTCTGAAGAGAAGTTGCAGAGATTGGTGGATGAATTTGGTAGGGTGTGCAAAAGAAGAAAATTAAAGGTGAATACAGGAAAGAGTAAGGTTATGAGGATAACAAAAAGATTAGGTGATGAAAGATTGAATATCAGATTGGAGGGAGAGAGTATGGAGGAGGTGAACGTATTCAGATATTTGGGAGTGGATGTGTCAGCGGATGGGTCTATGAAAGATGAGGTGAATCATAGAATTGATGAGGGAAAAAGAGTGAGTGGTGCACTTAGGAGTCTGTGGAGACAAAGAACTTTGTCCTTGGAGGCAAAGAGGGGAATGTATGAGAGTATAGTTTTACCAACGCTCTTATATGGGTGTGAAGCGTGGGTGATGAATGTTGCAGCGAGGAGAAGGCTGGAGGCAGTGGAGATGTCATGTCTGAGGGCAATGTGTGGTGTGAATATAATGCAGAGAATTCGTAGTTTGGAAGTTAGGAGGAGGTGCGGGATTACCAAAACTGTTGTCCAGAGGGCTGAGGAAGGGTTGTTGAGGTGGTTCGGACATGTAGAGAGAATGGAGCGAAACAGAATGACTTCAAGAGTGTATCAGTCTGTAGTGGAAGGAAGGCGGGGTAGGGGTCGGCCTAGGAAGGGTTGGAGGGAGGGGGTAAAGGAGGTTTTGTGTGCGAGGGGCTTGGACTTCCAGCAGGCATGCGTGAGCGTGTTTGATAGGAGTGAATGGAGACAAATGGTTTTTAATACTTGACGTGCTGTTGGAGTGTGAGCAAAGTAACATTTATGAAGGGATTCAGGGAAACCGGCAGGCCGGACTTGAGTCCTGGAGATGGGAAGTACAGTGCCTGCACTCTGAAGGAGGGGTGTTAATGTTGCAGTTTAAAAACTGTAGTGTAAAGCACCCTTCTGGCAAGACAGTGATGGAGTGAATGATGGTGAAAGTTTTTCTTTTTCGGGCCACCCTGCCTTGGTGGGAATCGGCCGGTGTGATAATAAAAAAAAATAAAAAATGTATGTGCATTTTACTAATTGTGTAACTGTTTTCAGAATGTGGAGGGTGGACAGTATGAGGAGGGCAGGGATTGGGTGCGAGGACCTCTGTTGGGCACAGGTGCATTCTCCTCGTGTTATCAAGCTCGTGATGTGCAGACTGGCACTTTGATGGCTGTCAAGCAGGTCTCATTCTGTCGAAACAATGAGGAGGAGCAAGAAAGAGTGGAAGCATCAGTCGAAGAAGAAATCCTTATTATGTCTCGTTTACGTCATTCCAATATTGTGCGGCTCTTGGGTGCCTCTAGACATTCAACATCTTTCTCAGTTTTCACTGAGTGGATGGCTGGTGGCTCAGTAGCAACCATGCTGGACAAGTATGGTACCTTCTCTGAACATGTCATCTTGAAGTACACCAAACAGGTACTGGCCGGGCTGGCATACCTTCACGATAACAAGATTTTGCACCGTGACCTTAAAGGTAAATAACTAACAATACATATTGTAAATTGATAGAAGTTTCTTTGAGTAAAGCTGTTCTAACTAGTCATCCTCCATAAGGAAAAATGGCTTAAAGTTTTGCTAATTTTTTGTTAAACAAACCTTCCTTGTAATATTGGTTTTATAGCAACCTTGTGCCATTATTGAACTCTATTTTTCTTTTATTATTAGACTTCAAAATTACTAAATGGAATTACACCACTGATATACAGTGGTCCCTTGAGTTACAATAATTTTGAGTTATGAATTAACCTTGTAGAGAAATTTAGTTTTAGTTGCCACACTAAATTTGATATACAATATGTGTACGATGGTCGGCATACATGTGTGGGCCTCAGCCACCCAGCAGTGCAAATACTTTTCTCTTGGGTGGTGTCTGAGCCAACAGGAGCATCATTGGGGGTGTGGTGTGGGAGTGGCTTAGCAGCCACTCAGCATCTCAGCCAGTAGCAGCTTGTGTACAACAGTTTATTATTTCTACTTTAGCTTGAAGCTAACATATGTATTACCTGTACTAACTCTGAATTATTTATCCTTTGTGGCTGCATTTGTTATTTTATTTATGCCATCTTTTGTGTTAGCAAGTCGTCATGGTCCTAAAGTGCATAGTAAGCAGGCAATTTCTTTGAGGATCAGGCAAGAAATTGTGAAAAAACATGATGAAGGGGTTTGAATTTAGTGTATTGGTGTGTGAGTATGTCTTATCACAATGAGTCATCTCGACTATTATCAAACAAAAAGATAGGAGATAGGAGAGAAGCAGACGAAGGGAGATACAGTGCCTGCAAGATATATCTGTGAGCATGCAAAGTAAATTTACGATGATTTAACCCTTTCAGGGCTGGTGCCATACTAGTACACATAAATTCTAGTGCCTTCAAATCTAGTGAGAGAAAGCTGGTAGGCCTACATATGAAAGAATGGGTCTATGTAGTCAGTGTGCATAGTATAAAAAAAATCCTGCAGCACACAGTGCATAATGAGAAAAAAAAAACTCCGACCGTGTTTTTGGTTTAAAACAGCGATTTTGCAGTGTATTTTCGTATGGTATTTATGGTTGTATTCTAGTTTTCCTGGTCTCATTTTATAGAATGGAAGACATATTACAGAAATTGAGATGATTTTGATTGGTTTTCATTATGAAAAGTACCTTAATATAGAGCTCAAAGTAGCAGAGATGTTCGATTTTTGCCAAAGTTCAAAAGTAAACAAATCATGCCATGTGTCCAATACACATCACCTGGTGAGTCTGATATTCTTTCACAAGTGCGCTGATATTATTTATACCATTTCAACACTAATGCAGTAGTCAGCATAACAGTAAATCTATTTTTTTGTGAGAATAAAAATTCAAAGTGGAAAGCAAAAGAAATGTAAGAGGGGCGTGGGGACATGACTAATGAACAGAGAAAATGTTATTTTAGTGCCAGGAATGTCTGTCTTGTTTATTCTGGACCCTATTTGGAAATTGGCATCTTTTGAAATTTGTGTCAGTTGGCAAAATTGCCAATTTCTGACCACTTTATTGGATAGTCAAAATCTGTAAATGGATGATTTCTTGTACTCACTCAATATAAAAAGTGGAGTTCTAGCGAAATAGTTATGATTTTTGTCGACTGGTACATTGGAATTGGCCGAAAATAGGGCTCCAAGTGGGCAAAATCGCTGATGCATAAACATCGTCGAGCCGCTAACTTCGTGAGAGCATAATTCCATAAGTTTTCCATCAAATTTCATACTTTTGGTGTCATTATGATTGGAAAAAGATTCTCTATCATTTCACAAGAAAAACATTTTTTTTTTTTTTCGAAAAATTTTCGTCCCTGAGAACAAGTTTAGGAGAGGGCCTCTTGACCCTGAAAGGATTAAGATGACATTCACCTTCAAGTAGTCTGCATAGCAGTAAATCTATTTTTTGTGTGAACAAAAACTCAAAATGGAAAGCAAGCATAATATAGGAGAGGTCTGGGGACATAACTAATGAACAGAGGAAATGTTTTTTAGTGCCAGGAATGTCTATATTGTTTATTCTGGTCCCTATTTTTAAATTGGCAATTTTTAAATTTTATGTGAAATTGGCCTAATTACCAAATTCTGACTGCTTTATTTGGTAGTTGAAATAGGTAAACGGGCAGTTTCTTGTACAGTGGAACCTCAAATATCGAACTTAATCCGTTCCAGGAGTTCGTTCTAAATTAGAAAAGTCTGAAAAGCGAAGCAATGTTTCCCATAAGAAATAATGGAAATACAATTAATCCATTCCAGAAACCCAAAAATATTCACAAAAAAAATACATTTTATAGAGATTAATTATAGTTTTACATGCACACAACAAATATAGTGTTCAATTATATATTAATAAATTTAAATAAACATATAAAATAACATTTTACTTACCTTTATTGAAGTTTGGTGATGGCATCTGGAAGATAGAGAGGAGAGAGGGAGTTGGGGTTAGTGTTTGGAAGGAGAATCCCCCTCCATGAGGACTTCAGGTATCGAAGCCCTCTCTGGGGTTACTTCCCTTCTCTTTTAATGCCACTAGGACCAGCTTGAGAGTCACTGGACCCCTGTCTCACAAAATAACTGTCCACAGTCCTCTGTTTCTGGTGCCCTCTTTAACATTTCCCTAAAATGGGACATGGTTCTGTCACTGAACTTGTTGCAAAGATGGCTTGTTTCAGCTTGCTCAGGGTGGTACTTCTCCACAACATTTGGACATCATTCCACTTCTGTATTATTTCCTTCTTCACATTTATGGTGTTTCTCACTTTCTTTACCTCAGGGGTACCACTAGCAAGTTTCATTCCTCCCATTGTAGCTTATTTCACAGTTCCACAAGCACTAAACACAATGAAATAATCGTAAAATGTTTGAATGAGAGCGCAGGTTAGTGTTCACTCAAGCATCAACAAAACCAGACTCGCTCACGGCGCCTACGTGGGGACACGGACAGAGTGGGCTGCCGGACAGGTCTGGTACCCGGCGGTTCGAAAATAGGGGCAAGTTCGATTATAGGGACAAAGTTGGTTCGAAAAAAGGGTTCTATTTTCGAAGAGTTCGATAACCGATACGTTCAAAATTTGAGGTTCCATTGTACTCAGTTGATAGAATAGAAGGAATACTAGTGAAAAAGTTATGAGTTTGGTCGACTGGAACAATGGAATTATCTGAAAATAGGGCTCAAAGTGGGTGAAATGGCCGATGATTAAAAATTGCCACGACTGCTAACTTTGTGAGAGCATAATTCTGTAAGTTTTCCATCAAATTTCATACTTTTGGTTTCATTACCTTTGGAAGAAGATTCTCTACCATTTCATAAGAATTTTTTTTTTTTTTCAATTCTTGGATAGTGAGAGCAGTTCTCAGATCGGGGGACTCAACAGTGAAAGAGTTAAGACCAAACAAATTCCTGGGCCCTGTTAAACTGTTCTCAAGGATTATAAAGGAATGTATGGTGGAGCTTAGCAGACTATTAGCTAGTCTTTTCAATATATCAATACAAATTGGTATAGTGCTAGATAAGTGAAAAATTATAAATGTGATATCTATTTACAAAGAAGACAGGCCATTAGCTGTGAATTATAGACCATTTGGCCTAACCTCCATTGTGGGAATAGCTGAGGCTATTCAGAGCCACCTTGAAAGACAAATTGATCAATGAATCTCAGCACGGTTTTACAAAGGGACATTCTTGCCTTACAAGTTTACCAACTTCTTTTGCTAAGGTATTTGAAGAGGTGGCTCATGTTAATGAATATGATATTGTGTAAATGGACTTAACCCTTAAACTGTCTAAACATAGATCTGCATCCACATGCATAGCTCTCAGGATGTAGATGTACATGCTTTCTTATGTAAAACAAAAACGTAGATCTACGATCTGAGCGCAATGCACATGGACAAAGATCTATGTTTGGACAGTTTATGGGTTAAGTAAAGCTTTTGATAGTGTTTCACATTGGAGATTGTTGAAGAAAGTAGAGGAACATGGACTAGGAGGGAAATTTTTTCATAAATAGAGATCTGGTTGATAGATGGGCAATAGAGTTTGCATAAATGGGGAGAAATCAGAGTGGAGACACATCACAAGCATTGTTCCACAGGGGTCAGTGCTGGGCCCTTTGTTGTTCAAAATATGCATAAACAACATAGATAAGGGAATAAATGATGACATAAGCAAGTTTACTGATGACACCAAAATATGCTGTATTAATTCTGATGACAATAGAGCACTACAGGAACATTTGAATAGGTTGATGCAGTGGTCGGAGAAGTGGCAAATGCAGTTTAATGTAGACACATGCAAAGTTCTAAGCCTGGGAAAGAAGAATAACCATGGAACTTATGAACTTAATAATGGACATCTCAATCACTCTGAATGTAAAAAAAGCTGTATAAATAACAGGAGTCCTCAGGTTATTCTTCAACTGTATAGAGTGGAACCTTGACTTATGAGTGTCCCAACTTACGAGTTTTTTGAGATGTGAGCCATCCCTTGGTCGATTTTTTGCCCTGAGTTACAAGCCAGCTCTCCCCTCCCTCTTCCCCCTCAACCCAAAACCTGGACACCTCGCTTGTTTATCTATGATTTTATGCTTTAATTCCATGGAAATCATTCTCTTTTTCTTCTCAGCAATAATAATAATATAATAATAATAATAATAATAATAATATTATTACAGTCAAGTCACTCAGTAAGTCAATCAAGTCACTCAGTAAATCAGTCAAGTCACTCAGTAAGTCAATCAAGTCACTCAATAAGTCAGTCAAGTCATTCAGTAAGTCAGTCAGGTCATTCAGTCAGTCAAGTCGTTCAGTAAGTCAGTCAAGTCATCTCTCTTCCTCCTCCTCTGCAGCAGTATTCTGAGCTGCGGTCTATTGCTGTTCCTGCTGAAGCTCTTGCAGCTCCTCAGTGGTTAGCTCTTCTTTGTGGTCCTCCACCAACTCTTCCACATCCTCCAAACTCACATCCAACCCCATGGAACACTCCAGTGCCACAATAGATTTCACAACTGTCATAGGCTCATCAGGGTCAGCCCCAAACCCTTCAAAATCCCTCTTGTGGACACAATCTGGCCACAATTTTCTCCAGGCAGAGTTCAAAGTCCTGGTAGTCACTCCCTCCCAAACCTTACCTATAAGGCTTATGCAATGGAGGATACTGAAGTGATCCTTCCAAAACTCTCTTAGAGTCAAGTGAGTGTCTGAGGTCACATTAAAGCACCTTTGAAACATTGCTTTGGTATAGAGTTTTTTAAAGTTTGAAATGATCTGCTGGTCCATGGGCTGGAGGAGAGGAGTGGTATTCGGGGGCAAGAACTTTACTGTGATGAACCCAAACTCCTCCAGAATTAGGTCATCCAAGTTTGGAGGATGAACAGGTGCATTGTCCATTAGCAGGAGGCACTTGAGATCCAATTTCTTTTCCAGGCGGTAATCCTTCACACTAGGGCCAAACACTTCATTGAACCACTCGATGAAAATTTCCTTCATGACCCATGCCTTATTATTAGCTTTACAGAACACACACAATTTACTCTTCATAACATTGTTTTTCTTGAACACTCTGGGATTTTCAGAATGGTACACTAGTAACGGCTTCACTTTGAAATCCCCACTAGCATTAGCACAGAACATGAGCATCAGCCTGTCTTTCATAGGCTTGTGTCCTGGCAGTCCCTTTTCCTCCTGAGTAATGTAGGTCCTCTTTGGCATTTTCTTCCAAAACAGGCCTGTTTCGTCACAATTGAACACTTGTTCAGGTTTCAATCCTTCAGCCTCTATGTACTCCTTGAATTCACTTAGGAATTTTGTAGCTGCAATTTTGTCCGAACTGGCAGCCTCGCCATGCCTTATCACACTGTGTATGCCACTACGTCTCTTAAATCTCTCAAACCAGCCTTTGCTGGCCTTAAATTCACAAATATCAGTACTCGTTGCAGGCAATTTCTTTGCGAAATCGTCATGCAACTGCCTAGCCTTTTCACAAATAAGCGACTGCATAAGACTATCTTGTGCTAATTGTTTCTCATTTATTTTTCTTTTTTTTATTATCACACTGGCCGATTCCCACCAAGGCAGGGTGGCCCGAAAAAGAAAAACTTTCACCATCATTCACTCCATCACTGTCTTGCCAGAAGGGTGCTTTACACTACAGTTTTTAAACTGCAACATTAACACCCCTCCTTCAGAGTGCAGGCACTGTACTTCCCATCTCCAGGACTCAAGTCCGGCCTGCCGGTTTCCCTGAATCCCTTCATAAATGTTACTTTGCTCACACTCCAACAGCACGTCAAGTATTAAAAACCATTTGTCTCCATTCACTCCTATCAAACACGCTCATGCATGCCTGCTGGAAGTCCAAGCCCCTCGCACACAAAACCTCCTTTACCCCCTCCCTCCAACCTTTCCTAGGCCGACCCCTACCCCGCCTTCCTTCCACTACAGACTGATACACTCTTGAAGTCATTCTGTTTCGCTCCATTCTCTCTACATGTCCGAACCACCTCAACAACCCTTCCTCAGCCCTCTGGACAACAGTTTTGGTAATCCCGCACCTCCTCCTAACTTCCAAACTACGAATTCTCTGCATTATATTCACACCACACATTGCCCTCAGACATGACATCTCCACTGCCTCCAGCCTTCTCCTCGCTGCAACATTCATCACCCACACTTCACACCCATATAAGAGCGTTGGTAAAACTATACTCTCATACATTCCCCTCTTTGCCTCCAAGGACAAAGTTCTTTGTCTCCACAGACTCCTAAGTGCACCACTCACTCTTTTTCCCTCATCAATTCTATGATTCACCTCATCTTTCATAGACCCATCCGCTGACACGTCCACTCCCAAATATCTGAATACGTTCACCTCCTCCATACTCTCTCCCTCCAATCTGATATTCAATCTTTCATCACCTAATCTTTTTGTTATCCTCATAACCTTACTCTTTCCTGTATTCACCTTTAATTTTCTTCTTTTGCACACCCTACCAAATTCATCCACCAATCTCTGCAACTTCTCTTCAGAATCTCCCAAGAGCACAGTGTCATCAGCAAAGAGCAGCTGTGACAACTCCCACTTTGTGTGTGATTCTTTATCTTTTAACTCCACGCCTCTTGCCAAGACCCTCGCATTTACTTCTCTTACAACCCCATCTATAAATATATTAAACAACCACGGTGACATCACACATCCTTGTCTAAGGCCTACTTTTACTGGGAAAAAATTTCCCTCTTTCCTACATACTCTAACTTGAGCCTCACTATCCTCGTAAAAACTCTTCACTGCTTTCAGTAACCTACCTCCTACACCATACACTTGCAACATCTGCCACATTGCCCCCCTATCCACCCTGTCATACGCCTTTTCCAAATCCATAAATGCCACAAAGACCTCTTTAGCCTTATCTAAATACTGTTCACTTATATGTTTCACTGTAAACACCTGGTCCACACACCCCCTACCTTTCCTAAAGCCTCCTTGTTCATCTGCTATCCTATTCTCCGTCTTACTCTTAATTCTTTCAATTATAACTCTACCATGCACTTTACCAGGTACACTCAACAGACTTATCCCCCTATAATTTTTGCACTCTCTTTTATCCCTTTTTGCCTTTATACAAAGGAACTATGCATGCTCTCTGCCAATCCCTAGGTACCTTACCCTCTTCCATTTTTTTTTTTTTTTTTATTATCACACCGGCCGATTCCCACCAAGGCAGGGTGGCCCGAAAAAGAAAAACTTTCACCATCATTCACTCCATCACTGTCTTGCCAGAAGGGTGCTTTACACTACAGTTTTTAAACTGCAACATTAACACCCCTCCTTCAGAGTGCAGGCACTGTACTTCCCATCTCCAGGACTCAAGTCCGGCCTGCCGGTTTCCCTGAATCCCTTCATAAATGTTACTTTGCTCACACTCCAACAGCACGTCAAGTATTAAAAACCATTTGTCTCCATTCACTCCTATCAAACACGCTCACGCATGCCTGCTGGAAGTCCAAGCCCCTCGCACACAAAACCTCCTTTACCCCCTCCCTCCAACCCTTCCTAGGCCGACCCCTACCCCGCCTTCCTTCCACTACAGACTGATACACTCTTGAAGTCATTCTGTTTCGCTCCATTCTCTCTACATGTCCGAACCACCTCAACAACCCTTCCTCAGCCCTCTGGACAACAGTTTTGGTAATCCCGCACCTCCTCCTAACTTCCAAACTACGAATTCTCTGCATTATATTCACACCACACATTGCCCTCAGACATGACATCTCCACTGCCTCCAGCCTTCTCCTCGCTGCAACATTCATCACCCACGCTTCACACCCATATAAGAGCGTTGGTAAAACTATACTCTCATACATTCCCCTCTTTGCCTCCAAGGACAAAGTTCTTTGTCTCCACAGACTCCTAAGTGCACCACTCACTCTTTTTCCCTCATCAATTCTATGATTCACCTCATCTTTCATAGACCCATCCGCTGACACGTCCACTCCCAATTGCACCAACCACTCCAAAACTATATCCCCACCTGCTTTTAACATTTCTATCTTTATCCCATCAATCCCGGCTGCCTTACCCCCTTTCATTTTACCTACTGCCTCACGAACTTCCCCCACACTCACAACTGGCTCTTCCTCACTCCTACAAGATGTTATTCCTCCTTGCCCTATACACGAAATCACAGCTTCCCTATCTTCATCAACATTTAACAATTCCTCAAAATATTCCCTCCATCTTCCCAATACCTCTAGCTCTCCATTTAATAACTCTCCTCTCCTATTTTTAACTGACAAATCCATTTGTTCTCTAGGCTTTCTTAACTTGTTAATCTCACTCCAAAACTTTTTCTTATTTTCAACAAAATTTGTTGATAACATCTCACCCACTCTCTCATTTGCTCTCTTTTTACATTGCTTCACCACTCTCTTAACCTCTCTCTTTTTCTCCATATACTCTTCCCTCCTTGCATCACTTCTACTTTGTAAAAACTTCTCATATGCTAACTTTTTCTCCCTTACTACTCTCTTTACATCATCATTCCACCAATCGCTCCTCTTCCCTCCTGCACCCACTTTCCTGTAACCACAAACTTCTGCTGAACACTCTAACACTACATTTTTAATCCTACCCCATACCTCTTCGACCCCATTGCCTATGCTCTCATTAGCCCATCTATCCTCCAATAGCTGTTTATATCTTACCCTAACTGCCTCCTCTTTTAGTTTATAAACCTTCACCTCTCTCTTCCCTGATGCTTCTATTCTCCTTGTATCCCATCTACCTTTTACTCTCAGTGTAGCTACAACTAGAAAGTGATCTGATATATCTGTGGCCCCTCTATAAACATGTACATCCTGAAGTCTACTCAACAGTCTTTTATCTACCAATACATAATCCAACAAACTACTGTCATTTCGCCCTACATCATATCTTGTATACTTATTTATCCTCTTTTTCTTAAAATATGTATTACCTATAACTAAACCCCTTTCTATACAAAGTTCAATCAAAGGGCTCCCATTATCATTTACACCTGGCACCCCAAACTTACCTACCACACCCTCTCTAAAAGTTTCTCCTACTTTAGCATTCAGGTCCCCTACCACAATTACTCTCTCACTTGGTTCAAAGGCTCCTATACATTCACTTAACATCTCCCAAAATCTCTCTCTCTCCTCTGCATTCCTCTCTTCTCCAGGTGCATACACGCTTATTATGACCCACTTCTCGCATCCAACCTTTACTTTAATCCACATAATTCTTGAATTTACACATTCATATTCTCTTTTCTCCTTCCATAACTGATCATTTAACATTACTGCTACCCCTTCCTTTGCTCTAACTCTCTCAGATACTCCAGATTTAATCCCATTTATTTCCCCCCACTGAAACTCTCCTACCCCCTTCAGCTTTGTTTCGCTTAGAGCCAGGACATCCAACTTCTTTTCATGCATAACATCAGCAATCATCTGTTTCTTGTCATCCGCACTACATCCACGCACATTTAAGCATCCCAGTTTTATAAAGTTTTTCTTCTTCTCTTTTTTAGTAAATGTATACAGGAGAAGGGGTTACTAGCCCATTGCTCCCGGCATTTTAGTCGCCTCATACGACACGCATGGCTTACGGAGGAAAGATTCTTTTCCACTTCCCCATGGACAATAGAAGAAATAAAAAAGAACAAGAGTTATTTAGAAAAAGGAGAAAAACCTAGATGTATGTATATATATATATATGCATGTGCGTGTCTGTGAAGTGTGACCAAAGTGTAAGTAGGAGTAGCAAGATATCCCTGTTATCTAGCGTGTTTATGAGACAGAAAAAGAAACCAGCAATCCTACCATCATGCAAAACAGTTACAGGTTTCTGTTTCACAGTCATCTGGCAGGACGGTAGTACTTCCCTGGGTGGTTGCTGTCTACCAACCTACTACCTACATTTATCCACACCAATAATAACTTCTCAACATCTTCAAGTACTGGTGATCTCATTTTTGTCAGCATGTTTACCCCTTTGCAACAACAGCTTCCTTGATTTCCTTTTTCTTGGCCACGATGGAAGCTATGGTTGTATGGGGTTTCTTATACATCCTGGCCAGTTCGGCCACACGTACGCCACTTTCATATTGTTCAATGATGTTTTTCTTGAATTCAGTCGTATTTCTCACCTTTACCAAAGGCCTGGCACTAGGAGATTTCTTTGGAGCCATGGTAGCTTATTTAGCAGTTGCAAGCACTAGAATGAATGGAATACAGTGGACCCCCGCATAGCGACTTTAATCCGTGCAAGAGGGCTCATTGTTATGCGAAATGATCGGTATGCGAATGAATTTTCCCCATAAGAAATAATGGAAATCAAATTAATCCGTGCAAGACACCCAAAAGTATGAAAAAAAAAATTTTACCACATGAAATATACATTTTCCTACACACAAAGAGAAGGTTACATGCACAATAGTAGAGTAGTACATGCACAATATATATTGTGCATGTACTACTCTACTAAATGAAGAATAAATGACACTTACCTTTATTGAAGATGCAGCAATGACTGATGAGACACTGTGTCCTGGGAGTGCCTTTTCCTCCTGAGTACTGTAGGTCCTGTTTGGCATTTTCTTCCAGAACAGGCCTTATCACACTGTGTATGCCACTACGATTCTTAAATCTCTCAAACCAACCTTTGCTGGCTTTAAATTCACCAATATGAGCACTAGTTCCAGGCATTTTTCCCTGTTCACCTGGGTGTTAGTCGACTGGTGTGGGTTGCATCCTGGGAGACAAGATTGAGGACCCCAATGGAAATAAGTTAGACAGTCTTCGATGACACTGACTTTTTTGGGTTATCCTGGGTGGCAAATCCTCTGGGGTTAATTGTTTCTTGGTATTCTCAATAAGCCACACCAACAACGGTGCTACAGCAGCAGCAGCAGCTGACAGTGCTACAGCAGCAGCAGACGATGCTACAGCAGCAGCAGACGGTACTACAGCAGCAGCTGATGGTGGTACAGCAGCAGCAGCAGCTGACAGTGCTACAGCAGCAGCAGATGATGCTACAGCAGCAGCAGACGATGCTACAGCAGCAGCAGACGGTACTACAGCAGCAGCAGCAGCTGTACCACCAATAGTAGCGATGGTTGATTGGGGTTTATTATACAACCTGGCCAGCTCGGAGACACGCACTCCACTTTCATACTTATCAATGATCTTCTTCTTCATCTCTATAGTAATTCTCACCCTTATTGCTGTAGGGTTGGCACTAGAAGCTTTCTTGGGGCCCATGGTCACTTATTTTGCAGATAAAATCACCAAAAACACCGTAATAATACGAAATGTTCCAATTGTATGCTTGGATGTTACCGCGGAGGCTGGCTGGTAAACAATGCCACTGGCGGCACATGTGAGGCTGGCTAAGGGCGCACATTGGATGCGTCTCGGACGAAGAGCGGTGAGCAGGTTTTTGAGCGGTATGTGAGGCAAAATTTTTGCGATAAAAGCGAGTGGTATGCAGATTGAACGTTATGTGATGCGTACGGTATGCGGGGGTCCACTGTATTATGAAATATTTCGTATGAACAAGTGAGGGGACCATCACTCACTGGTAAACAATGGCACACTGGCTGGGAAGGGAGGGTGAAGCGGCTCGGAGCCATGTGTACGCATCCGGGACGAACGACTATTTGCGAGTCAAACCACGATTCGCGAGCCAGTGTTTTGACGAAAATAACATTATGATTTCCGAAAGTTACAACTATCGAGCCTTACTATTATCGAGTATAGTCAAATTGGGACAGAAATGGCGGACGCTTCTGCCGCTGCCTCTGCCACCATATTATGGCCTATTTTATTCATTCTAGAGTATATATCATGTTTCTGTGCTAATTATATTGTTTATTACATCATATTAGATGAATTGTGATAGATAAATAAGCCGTTCAGTTGATAATAGCTTCATATTCAAGTATTTTTTCTCGTCTCTCCAGAATGCAGGAACGAATTAATGGCTTTTCATTTAATTTCAATGAGGAAAATTAATTTGATACACAAGTAAATTGAGTTACGAGCTAGCTCTTGGAACGGATTAAACTCGTAAGTCAAGGTTCCACTGTACATTCATGGTAAGGCATCATTTAGAGTATGGTGTATAGTCCTGATCAGAAAGATTGCAGAGTTGATCCTGTGTATCAGAAATCTTTCCTATGAGGAGAAACTGAGGGCCCTGAATCTGCACTCTCTAGAAAGGCATAGAATTAGGGGGGATAAGATTGAGATGTATAAATGGAAGACAGGAATAAATAAAAGGGATATAAATAATGTGCTAATAATATCTAGCCAAGACAAGACTCTCAGCAATGGGCTCAAGTTGGTAAAATTTAGATTTAGAAAGGATGTAGGAAAGCATACACAAATAACCCACATATAGAGGAATGAAACTTGTGATGATGTTTCAGTCTGACTAGGACCACTAACTATATAGGGAAGCATTGGTTTGGTAACAGAGTTATGGATGAGTGGAATAACCTTCCGAGTAGCATCATTGAAACAAAAGCCTTGCATAGCTTTAAAAATACATGAGTGGGTGTGACTTGGACATACCTAGGCATGGGCGAATAGGCTTGTTGCAGTACTTCTTCTTTCATAAGTTTTTATATTTTAAAAGTATAAGGCAGCATCAGACACATGAAGCTTACACAGAGCCTGGAGAATAAAAGGTAAGTAGGTTTGATCCAGAGTGTGGAATGGTAGCTCCATCTTCTTAGATCAAGAGCCCCTTATTTCTTGGAGGATTTCCAGATGGTATCCAGATGTAACAAGGGGGTCACAAAGGGAGGAAAAATAATAGGCTTCGTCTTCGGCTGTTTCACAAAGGTTAGAATGAGTGAGTCACAACCACTTGTCTGCACACCTATGGAGTTCCCTTGAAGGAAAACTCATTAAATTAATAACAAAACAGTACTCATTATGAGGTCAGTGTGGTAGATAGTAAGATACTACACACCACCAGGTGGCACCTCTGTCTGTACTCACCTAATTGTGGTTGCAGGGGTCAGTTCATAGGTTCTGGCCCTGCCTCTTCACTGGTCACTACTAGGTCCACTCTTTCCCTGCTCCATGAGCTTTATCATATATCTTCTTAAAGCTATGTAAGGATCATGCCTCCACTACATCACTCTCCAGACTATTCCACTTCCTAACAACTCCATGACTGATGGAATACCTCCTAACATCCCCATGACTCATCTGAGTTTTCAGCTTCCAGTTGTGACCCCTTGTTGCTGTGTCACATCTCCAAAACATTCTGTCCTTATCCATCCTGTCAATTCCTCTCAGTATTTTATATGTTGTTATGTCCTTTCTATCCTTCCTGTCTTCCAGTGTTATCAGGTTGAGTTCCCTCAACCTTTCCTCGTAGGACATATCCCTTAGCTCCAGGACTAGTTTTGTTGCAAACTTTTGTACTTTCTCTAATATTTTGACATGTTTGACCAGGTGTGGGTTTCATACTGGTGCTGCATACTCCAATATGGGTCTGACGTACACTGTGTACAGTGTTGTGAATGACTTCTTACTTAAATGTCGAAACGGTATTCTCAGGTTTGCCAGATGCCTGTATGTTGCTCAGTATAATGCTTGCCCTGAGATCCTTTTCCTTGAGTGAATTTTGCAGCCTCTGCCCTCTTAGGCTGTACTCTGTCTGCAGTCTTCTTTGTCCTTCCCTAAACTTCATAACTTTGCACTTGCTGGGGTTAAACTCTAGGAGCCATTTGTCAGACCAAGCTTGCAGCCTTTCCAGATCCCTTTGTAGGCTTACCTGATCCCTGTCTACATGTATTTATAGGTGTGTGCACACTTGTTTGTTTGTGTAACTATATAAAGAATAATGGTATACAGTGGACCCTCGACCAACGATGGCATCGATTAACGATAAATCTGACTAGCGATACATTTTAACGCAAAAATTTTGCCTCGACTAGCGCTTAAAAACCCGACCAGCGCTATTCGTTCCGTACCATACGCGTCCACTTTGGCCTGAGCGCGCCTCACTTGTCCCTTTGGTGCCAGTGTTTACAAGCCAGCCAGCCACCGCGGTCGCTTCCAAACATACAACTGGAACATTTCATATTATCACAGCCTTTTTAGTGATTGCACCTGCAAAATAAGTCACCATGGGCCCCAAGAAAGCATCTAGTGCCAACCCTACAGCAAAAAGGGTGAGAATTACTATGGAGATGAAGAAAGAGATCATTGATAAATATGAAAGTGGAGTGCATATCTCTGAGCTGGTCAGGTTGTATAACAAACCCCAATCAACCATCGCTACTATTGTGGGCAAGAAAACGGCAATCAAGGAAGCTGTTCTTGTCAAAGGTGCAACTATGTTTTCGAAACTGAGATCGGCAGTGATAGAAGATGTTGAGAGACTTTTATTGGTGTGGATAAACGAGAAACAGATAGCAGGAGACAGCATCTCTCAAGCGATCATATGTGAAAAGGCTAGGAAGTTGCATGACGATTTAATTACAAAAATGCCAGCAACTAGTGACGTGAGTGAATTTAAGGCCAGCAAAGGTTGGTTTGAGAGATTTAAGAAGCGTAGTGGCATTCATAGTGTGATAAGGCATGGTGAGGCTGCCAGTTCGGACCACAAATCAACTGAAAAATATGTGCAGGACTTCAAGGAGTACAAAGACAGTGAAGGACTGAAACCTGAACAAGTGTTTAATTGTGACGAAACAGGCCTGTTTTGGAAGAAAATGCCAAGCAGGACATACATTACTCAGGAGGAAAAGGCACTCCCAGGACATAAGCCTATGAAAGACAGGCTTACTCTGTTGATGTGTGCCAATGCTAGTGGTGATTGCAAAGTGAAGCCTTTATTGGTGTATCACTCTGAAACTCCCAGAGTGTTCAGGAAAAACAATGTCCTCAAGGCTAATTTGTGTGTGCTGTGGAGGGCAAACAGTAAGGCATGGGTCACTAGGGACTTTTTCTATGACTGGTTACATCATGCATTTGCCCCCAATGTGAAAAATTACCTAATTGAAAAGAAATTAGACCTTAAGTGCCTCCTGGTATTAGACAATGCTCCTGGTCATCCTTCAGACTTGGCAGAGCGACTTTCTAGGGACATGAGCTTCATTAAGGTGAAGTTTTTGCCTCTTAATACCACTCCTCTCCTGCAGCCCATGGACCAGCAGGTTATTTCCAACTTCAAGAAACTGTACACAAAAGCTATGTTTGAAAGGTGCTTTGTAGTGACCTCAGAAACTCAACTGACTCTAAGAGAGTTTTGGAAAGATCATTTTACCATCCTCAGTTGTGTAAACATTATAGGTAAGGCTTGGGAGGAAGTGACTAAGAGGACATTGAACTCTGCTTGGAAAAAACTGTGGCCAGAATGTGTAGACAAAAGGTATTTTGAAGGGTTTGAGGCTAACCCTGAGAATCCTATGCCAGTTGAGGAATCCATTGTGGCATTGGGGAAGTCCTTGGGGTTGGAGGTTAGTGGGGAGGATGTGGAAGAGTTGGTGGTGGAGGACAGTGAAGAACTAACCACTGATGAGCTGCTAGATCATCTTCAACAGCAAGAGGGCACACCTGAGGAAACTGCTTCGGAGGAAGGGAGAGAGAAATTGAAGAAGTTGCCTACTTCTAAGATAAAGGAAATGTGTGCAAAGTGGCTTGAAGTGCAAACCTTTTTTGATGAAAATCACCCTGACACAGCTACTGCAAGCCATGCTGGTGACTATTACACTGACACTGTTGTGAACCACTTTAGGAAAGTCATAAAGGAACGAGAGGTACAGGCCTCTATGGACAGATATGTTGTGCGACAGAAGTCCAGTGACTCTGAAGCTGGTCCTAGTGGCATTAAAAGAACAAGGGAAGTAACCCCAGAAAAAAAACTTGCTGCCTCAAGTGCTAATGGAAGGGGATTCCCCTTCTAAACACTAACACCTCTCCCCTCCTCCCATCCCATCAATCATCACCAGATCTTCAATAAAGGTAAGTGTCATGTAACTGTGCATGTAATCTTCAGTTTGTGTGTATTAAAATTAATATTTCATGTGGTAAAATTTTTTTTTTTTTCAATACTTTTGGGTGTCTTGCACGGATTAATTTGATTTCCATTATTTCTTATGGGGAAAATTAACTTGACTAACGATAATTCTGACTAACGATGAGCTCTCAGGAACGGATTAATATCGCTGGTTGAGGGTCCACTGTATTTAGACAATTGTATATTTATTTTACTTTCCCTAGAGTTAAAGCTGTGTTCTTTGGTGATTGAATATTATTGGTGTATTACCTGTAAAGTTTCCACCTCAGTGAACCTGAGGGTAATGTTAGAGGATGATGAGGGCAGAAGTGGATGGTTCCCATAAGTGTCAAGCTCTGCTCATGACCTTGCTTGATGTCTGGGAGCATGACTCTGTTTGTACTAAAGGGAGTTAATAGCTAATATGGAGTTGATAACTAATATTCTCACTTTTTTCTACTTACCATGCAGGTGCTAACCTTCTGGTAGACAGCACTGGCCAGTGGTTGAGGATTGGTGACTTTGGGACAGCTGCTCGAATGGCAAGCAAGTCAACAGTCACAGGAGAATTTCAGGGTCAGCTGCTTGGCACAATAGCCTTTATGGCCCCTGAGGTCCTGCGTGGAGAGGATTATGGACGTTCCTGTGATGTATGGAGTGTAGGCTGCTGTGTCATAGAGATGGCTACTACAAAACCACCCTGGGGAGCTGATCATGTTTCCAATCAGCTAAAACTCATGTACAAGGTAAACAATTTATATTTCAGTATTTGACAAGGACTATGATAACTGCAGGGAGCTTTTATTATACTGTACATCAGAGATTCATCCCTGAAAAATTAGATTGAAGGCAAAAATCTTGGAATGCACTACCATTCAGAATGACCAAATCCCTGAGTGGTGTATAATAATTTTATGTAGACCTCTCAGATTTTAAAGGTTTAAAATACTTACTGAAAAGTCAGCTCATTTTGGGCTGGAAGCAACCTGTGACTTCCAAGCATCTGAGACAACTGAAAGTAAAAGTCTGTGGTAAATTTTTGAGGGAAAAATTATGAAACAAAATATAAAAGCACATAAAGAAATATAGGATAACCATGCGTACTTGAAGTGTTCTTGGATCCTTAAAAACTAGGCTGTCCTTGGAAAAAGTTGGGCTCTTGAAATGTCCTTCATATTTAATTCCTTTTTAAGCAACACAATGAATATTATCTTATCAAAATGCTTCTTAGTCAGGAAGGAAGCCTGGCAGAGCATCCTGCTGCTTATAAAATATACAGTACATTCAATAAAAATACACAGCCTATACAATATTTGTCTTAAAATACAACACCAGTCACCCTTCCATTACACATTTGTTGTACAGAAATGGCAGAAAAGTGGTAAAAGCACTGAACAAAATGAACAGTAAAAAATGAAGATAAAAATTTTATTTCTTTGTAAAGGTTACAGTGTGTAAATACAATTTTGGTTTAATAAGTACAGAGAAAGCCACTATCATGCCAGGGCATTTCGGGCTCAATTGAAAGCCAGCAAAAGTGTGAAACACTGAAAAGAGGGTGCTGTATGTGCCCCACTGGAGTGCATATATTTCTCTCATTTTTTTTTTCTGGTTTACCTGGAGTTTACCTGGAGAAGGTTTTGTGGGTCAATGCCCCCGTGGCCTGGTCTGAGACCAGGCCTCATGGTGGATCAGGGTCTGATCAACCAGGCTGTTACTGCTGGCCGCACGCAAGCTGATGTACGAACCACAGCTCGGTTGGTCAGGTACTGACTTCAGGTGCCTGTCCAGTGCCTTCTTGAAGACAACCAGGGGTCTATTGGTAATCCCCCTTATGTATGTTGGGAGGCAATTGAACAGTCTTGGGCCCCGGACACTTATTGTGTTGTCTCTCACTGTACCCGTGGCGCCCCTGCTTTTCATCAGGGGAATGTTGCATCTCCTGCCGAGTCTTTTGCTTTCATATTGAGTGATTTTCGTGTGCAGGTTTGGTACCAATCCCTCCAGGACCTTCCAAGTCACAGACCGGGCCGCGGGGGCGTTGACCCCCGGAACTCTCTCCAGGTAAACTCCAGGTATCTCTCTCGCCTGCGTTCGAGGGAATACAGATCAAGGCTTCAACCGTTCCCAGTAGTTTAGATACCTTATGACACTTATGTATGCCGTGAAAGTTCTTTGTACACTCTTCAGGTCTGCAATGTAGCCAGCCTTGAAGGGGGCCGTTAGTGTACAGCAGTATTCCAGCCTAGAGAGCACAAGCGATTTGAAGAGAATCATCATGGGCTTGGCGTCCCTAGTTTTGAAGGTTCTCATTATCCATCCTATCATTTTCCTAGCAGATGAGGTAGATACATTGTTGTGGTCTTTGAAGGCGAGATTCTCTGACATCACTCCCAGGTTCTTCACATTACTCTTCCGCTCTATTGTATGGTTAGAATTTGTGATATACCCTGACACATTTTTAATTTCTTCAAGTTTTCCATATCTGAGTAGTTGAAATTTCTCCTCGTTGAATTTCATATTGTTTTCAGTGGCCCATTCGAAGATTTGGTTGATGTCTGCTTGGAGTCTCGCAGTGTCTTCGATGGAGGTCACTGCCATGGTGATCCGGGTGTCATCCACAAAGGAAGACATGAAGCTATGGCTTACATCTCTGTCTATGTCAGAAATAAGGATGAGGAATAGAATGGGAGCAAGTACTGTGCCTTTTGGAACAGAGCTTTTTACCGTGGCTGCCTGGGACTTTACTCTGTTAACTATTACTCTGTGTTCTATTTGTCAGGAAGTTGTAGTTCCATCTACCAACTTTTCCCGTTATTCCTTTATCCCACATTTTGAGTGCTATTACACCATGGTCACACTTGTCGAAAGCTTTTGCAAAGTCTGTGTAAACTACATCTGTATTTTGTTTATCCTCTACAGCATCCAGGACCTTGTCATAGTGGTCCAGTAGCTGGGACAGGTAGGAGCGACCTGCTTTAAACCAGTGTTGCCCTGGGTTGTGTAACTGATGGATATCTAGGTAGTTGGCTATCTTGCTTCTTAGAACCCTCTCAAAGATTTTTATGATATGGGATGTTAGTGCTATCGGTGTGTAGTTCTTTGCAATTGTTTTACTGCCACCTTTGTGGAGTGGGGTTATGTCTCTTGTTTTTAGTGTGTGTGGGATGACCCCTGTGTCCATGCTCCCTCTCCATAAAATACTGAAGGCACACGATAGGGACTTCTTGCAATTCTTGATGAACACGGAGTTCCACAAGTCTGGGCCTGGGGCAGAGTGCATGGGCATATCATTAATTGCCTCTTCAAAATCTTGTGGAGTTAGAATAATATCCAAGAGTTTTGGGATGACCAAACTTTGGGTTTTGTTCATAAAGAATTCATTTGGATTGTTGGCCCTTAGAGTGGGCAGTGGATTGCTGAACACTGAGTCATATTGGGACTTTAGTATTTCACTCATTTCTTGGCTATCATCTGTGTATGTCCCATCCCGCCTAAGCAGGGGCCAAATACTGGATGTTGTTTTTCCCTTAGATTTGGCATAAGAGAAGAAGTATTTTTTTTTTTCAATTTCCTTTATGGCTCTTAGTTCTTCCTGTGATTCTTGTCTCCTATAAGATTCCTTCAGCTTAAGTTCGATATTTGCAATTTCATTGACTAGTACCTCCCTTCGTATTTCAGATATATTGGCCCCACTTAGCAGCTCTGTGACTCTTCGCCTTCGTCTGTATAGGGAACGTCTCTCTCTTTCTGGTTTACATCTTCTCTTTCTTTTTCTTAATGGAATATGTCTTGAGCAGATCTCAAGAACCACAGAATTAATTTTTTCAAGGCAAATGTTCGGATCCATGTTGTTTAGGATATCTTCCCAGCTTGTTTAATTTAGGACATGGTTTACTTGATCCCATTTTATGTTTTTGCTATTGAAATTGAATTTCGTGAAGAGACCTTTATGACTGCTCACATTTTGCTGGTAAGCAGCATTCCAATGATTAACAAGATCAGGATATTTAATTGTCTTCTTCTCCAAAAAAATATCATTATTTCAAAGATGAGTGGATGCAGATTGAAAAATACAAGAGTTGGCCATAAACATGATAAATCTAATGTTCATGCTTATTGTATATTGTGTAAATGAGACATTCACTTGAGTAATATAGGTGCTATTGAAAGGTAAAAACAGTTACTTGGGAAACTTCTATGACTAGTGTGTCTACTTCATCAATAGATATTTAACCCTTTCAGGGTTTCGGCCATACTAGTACGGCTTACGAGCCAGGGTTTTTGACGTACTAGTACGCCTAAATTCTAGTGCCCTCAAATCTAGTGAGAGAAAGCTGGTAGGCCTACATATGAAAGAATGGGCATATGTGGTCAGTGTGCACAGTATAAATATAATCCTGCAGCACACAGTGCATAATGAGAAAAGTTTAATTGTGAAGTTAGCGGTCTCAGCGATGTTTACGCATCGGCGATTTTGCCCACTTTGAGCCCCATTTTTGGCCAATTCCACTGTACTAGTCGACAAAAAACATGAATATTTCGCTAGAACTCCATTTTTTCTATCGAATGAGTGCAAGAAACCACCCATTTACCAATTTCAACTATCCGTTTACAGTGGTCAGAATTTAGCAATTTTGCCAATTTCACACAAATTTCAAAAGATGCCAATTTCCGAATAGGGTCCAGAATAAACAAGAACGACATTACTGGCACTAAAATGACATTTCCTCTGTTCATTAGTCACATCTCAAGGCCCCTCTTACATTCTTTTGCTTTCCACTTTGAATTTTTATACTCACAAAAAATAGAAGATTTACTGTTATGCAGACTACTGCATTAGTGTGAAAAATGGTATAAATAATATTGGCGCACTTGCAAAAGAATATTAGACTCACCAGTTGACGTGTATTGGACGCTTGGCATGATTTGTTTACTTTTGAACTTTGGTAAAAATCGAACATTTCTGCTACTTTGAGCTCAATTTCAAGGTACTTTTCACTGTAAAACCAGTCAAAATCGTCTCAATTTCTGTAATATGTCTTCCATTCTATAAAATGAGACCAAGAAAACTAGAATACAACAATAAATACCATACGAAAATACAGTGCAAAGTCGCTGTTTTATTCCAAAAAAACGGTCGAAGTTTTTTTTTTCTCATTATGCACTCTGTGCTACAGGATTCTTTTTATACTGTGCACACTGACCACATAGACCCATTCTTTCATATGTAGGCCTACCAGCTTTCTCCCACTAGATTTGAGGGCGCTAGAATTTAGGCGTACTAGTACGTCAAAAACCCTGGGTCGTAAGTCGTACTAGTACGGCCGAAACCCTCAAAGGGTTAACTGGTGCAGTATTAACAGGGATGGCAGTGAACCTTGTTTTGAATTTTTCCCGGGCATCATTTACGTCCATGCAACTTGTTATCACTGTCTAGTCACAATTGTGTAGCCTATTTACCAGTGTTTCTTTACTGTAGTTTCTAGTTGACCTCATTTTTATTGTCCTGTGTAGGCCTATCCTATCCCTAGTGATTTTCCTGGTGCAGTAAATGATGAAATGATCACTAAGGCCTGTGGTAATGACGCCTGATTGACTAATGTTCTCAGTGAGGTTAGTTTGGTTGAAAACTGTGTGATCCGGGTTGGTGTATTAACCCTTTGACTGTTTCAGGCCCCTCTCTGAAACTGTCATTCTATGTCGCTCAATTTTTGAAAAAAAAAAAAATATTTTTTCTTATGAAATGATAGAGAATCTTTTCCCGATGGTAATGACACCAAAAGTTCGAAATTTGGTCGAAAACTCGTGGAATTATGCTCCCGCGAAGTTAGCGGTCTCGGCGACATATGCGTATCGGCGATTTCGCCGACTTTGAGCCCAATTTTCAGCCAATTCCATTGTTCCAGTTGACCAAACTCATAGCTATTTCTTTAGAACTCCATTTTATCTATCAGCTGAGTACAAGAAACCTCCCATTTACTAATTTGGACTACCCAATATGGTGGTCAGAAATTGGCAATTTGGCCAATTTCACGCAAAATAAAAAAGATGCCAATTTCAAAATAGGGTCCAGAATAAACAAGGTAGACATTCGTGGCACTAAAATAACATATGCTCTGTTCATTAGTCACATCTCTAGGCCCCTCTTATATTATTATTGCTTTCTATTTTGATTTTTTATTCATACAAAAAAATACAAAATTTACTGTTATGCAGACGACTGCATTATTGTAAAAATGGTATAAATAATATCAGTGCACTAGTGAAAGAATATTAGACTCCCCAGTTGGCGTGTATTGGACGTGTGGTGTGATTTATGTACTCTTGAACATTGGTAAAAATCGAACATTTCCACTACTTTGAGCTCAGTTTCAAGGTCGTTTTCATCGTAAAAGTAATGAAAATCATCTCTATTTCTGTAATATGTTTTCCATTTTATCACCTAAGACCATGAAAACGCGAATACAACGATAAATACTATACGAAAATACACCTCAAAGTCGGCGTTTTATTCCAAAAAAACGATCAGTTTTTTTTTTTTTCTCATTACGCAATGTGTGCTGCAGGATTTTTTTTGTGGTGCACACTGACCACACAGACCCATTCTCTCACATGTGGGCCTACCAGCTTTCTCCCACTTGATTTGAAGCCGCTAGAATTGTTGAGTATATATACGTCAGAAACATTGGCTCGTAAGACGTATTTATACGTCGAAAACAGTCAAAGGGTTAATTAGTTGAGTGTAACTATTTAAACCTAGAATTTGCTTATACCTTTTGCATAGTCCGTTATTTTGCTGTCTCGCAATTGTTTTCAAGTCCGGACAAGACACTGGAAAAGCCTTCTAAGAACTGGTCATGGGTTGGAGGGCGGTAACTAGCTCCTACTAAGATGGGTTTAGTCTTGGGAAGCAGCACTTCAAACCATAGAATCTCCAGTTTATTGTTATTTAAATCAGGTCTTGGATTGTAAGCTAAGTCATTTCTTATGTAAGCACATACCCCACCACCTTTTCTGTTCCTGTCTAACCGTTTTATATTGTAACCTATTTTGACCTCGTCATCAGTCACTGTATCATCCAACCAGGATTCAGAGATGGACATAACTGCTGCCCTAGTTCTGTTAGCTAGAATCCTAATCTCTGCCAATTTTGGAAAAAGTGATCTTGCATTGACATGAATAAATTGAAGGACTGTTTTCATAAAACAATTTTGATCATCAATATATGGCACTGGGTCATTTGTATTAAAATTAGGTAAACCAGTGTCATCATTGCTAAAGGGTAACTGTGCCAAAGTGCATTTGTTACACACAAAACGAATTTTGGTACCATTACTATAATTGTACATACATCCATTATGCACCCACCCCTTACACATTTTACATAAGGTGTCTTTTCTGTTCTTCTTTCATACTTTAGTACAGTGTATGCACCTATTTTGTGGTGTTTGAGATTAGAAGAATGGCTGTATTGTCTCACATTGGCCTATGCATGCATTACATATAGAGTTAAAGTTATCATTTGTAGCTACTAGACCGTCGTTATCACCGTCACTTATCTGCCTGTTTGGCCTCTGCACAATAGTTTCAGGTCCTGGATTAGTTTGGATATCACCACTTAACAGCGCTACTATAAGAGCTGTGTGCCACTGTTTTTGTTTGGGTATGTGGTGTTGCCATACCTTGTGGCAATAGTGACATTTATGTTTCTGGTAGGAGGGCAGCTGTTGGGCTTTTACTGTCCAGGGTACTATTACCCCATTTGCCTTTTCCAGCCCTCATGACTGATTTCCTTCATCATGGAATTGCAGGAGAAAGATAAATATAATTATGGCATTGTACCCCCCTAATGCCTGCCATTTTCACTCTTCACATCATACACAACAATATTTATTTCTCTTTCCCAGTCACCTAGCAAACCCTAGTAGCTGCTCTAGCAATCACCACTGATTTCTAGTAAATTTCCTGGTATCTACTTCAAAACCCTCTTCACTCCTCACTCCCCTTTACTTCACAAACCCCTTTCACTTATTCCCTTATTTCACACCCCCCTTCACACCTCACTTCACAGACTGGCTTCACCTATTACACTTCTAACTCATTTCCATTCTGGCAGGACCAAAAGTTTTAATCAATGGCTTTATCCATCCAAATCCTCCTCAGTTCCATTTATCGGGGCTGCGTCATGCTGTTCGACTGCCTCACCTGGTCTACTGCCTCAGCCATTTTTAAAAGCACTGAGGGAAGGAAATGCCACCTACAACCTGACTTTCCTTGGAGTTTTATAGATAGATTTGGCATTTTCACCTATGATTCTCTCACTGTACACTGGTCAGCTGAGTATAGGTCAGCTACTAAAACATTAACCTTGACTGTTTAACTATTCACTTCTTTCCCACGATTGGCACTGAGGGATAACTGTTGCTATATAGTTTCCTTGGAGTTTTGTATTGTAGATTTGACGATGTCTCCTGTGTTTCCCTCTCATTAACCCTGGTACAGGTGATATGATGGTGGTGCAGTTGATATGATGCTACTGTCAGTACAGATGAACGTCAGTATAGATAAGAATTTAACTTGCTAGTTGTACATCTGGCAGTAGCTGTGTTTGGGTGCCAGTCAACCATGTTTAAATGCTCAATTCCTTCCCTCATTTTGTACTGAGGGAAAAAACAGTCCAACAGACATGTCATTTCTTTGGAGTTTTGTTGTTAGGTTTTCTCCCATGTTGTCTTCCCATTGAACACTGTGCAGTTGATATGGACGTCAGTTATTTCAGTGTAGTGGACAACGTCGCATGTTTGGTTGCACGTCTGGCAGCAGGTCTGGTACTTGAATGCCGGTCCCTCTTTTGGTCATATTTAGTCCAATTTGTTGTCGTCACCGTCAGTTTTCATATCACTATGGGTTCCTTGCATGTTGTTGCAGCAGTACTTGCAATTACGCCATCACTGGAGTTTGGATAGGCCCAGGGGACGGCAAGATATAGGAGCAGCTTTGTTGCTGCTTGCTGCCACTCAGGCAAAAAATCATGAGTGACAGTCTGTTTCTTGAACACTCTGGGATTTTCAAAGTTATATAACAGTAAAAGCTTCAGTTTTAAATCCCCACTAGCATTACCACAGAGCAAGAGAGTTAGCCTGTTTTTTGTAGGCTTGTGTCCTGGCAGTGCCTTTTCCTCCTGCATCATGTATGTCCTCTTTGGCATTTTCTTCCTAAAGAAGCCTGTTTCATCACAATTGAACACTTGTTGGGGGACGAATCCTTTAGCCTCTTATGTACTCCTTGAATTCATGAATGAATTTTTTGGCCGCATGTTTATCTGAACTTACTGCCTCACCATGTCTTACAACACTGTGTATGTCACTATGCTTCTTGAATTTTTCAAACCAGCCTTTGCTGCCCTTAAATTCACTAACATCAGCACTTGTTTGAGGCATTTTCTTTATGAGATCGGCATGCAACTGCCTTGCCATTTTGCAAATTATCAGCTGCACAGTACTATCTCTGGCTAATTGTTTCTCATTGATCCACACTAACAGCAATTTCTCGACATCTTCCAGTGTTTGTGATCTCTGTTTTGTTATCACTTTAGCCCTTTTCGCAACCTCAGCTTCCTTGATTTCTTTTTCTTTGCTACGATGGAACTGATGGTTGATGCAGGCTTGCCGTATATCCTCACGATGTTGATCACACGTAAGCCACGTTCATATTTTTCAGTGATTTCTTTCTTTAATTCTATCATGTTTCTCAGCTTCTTTACCAAAGGACTGGCACTAACAGCTTTGGGCTCATGGTGGCTTATTTAGCAGTAACACAGAATGAACAAGTGCAAGAAACAATGAATTATTATGAAGTAATTTCTGTGAGCTCACAGGGTAATGTTCACTCACCCATAATCAAAGCGACACTCCCTCCTCAGAATGTGCGTGTGGGAGGTTGTGTGCGCGGCACACTCGGACATGTACTGTATCACTTACGAGAACGGAAGAAAGCAACGAAAACGGAGCCAATAATTTTATGGAAAAAATCTGCAATAACGGAAATGAGTGAAAACAGAGCCCAACGAAAAGGGAGGGTCCACTGTATTTTGATCATGACAGCTAAATGGGAATCAAAATTTCACACAATTTTACTCATAAAATGGTCATATCTTCACCCAGCTACTTGAATTTCACTTTCCACCATCGTCGAATGAGGTTGCACCTTTTTTGAATGTTTGAAGCTATGCCACTGACGGTACTTGAATCTTATCTGATCCATTTCTGGGTCCTGGGAATGGGTTCAGCAACTTTGGCTATAGGACACCTGCACATTACAGTTGTTCCTAGAATCTGGTCCTCATTACTTTACACAACAGGCAAAATTTTAATCCAGTTGGAGGAAGGGTTTTAGAGTTATGAGCCAAAGAAACCTGATTATCTCCCTTTCTCTAGATGCTGTATAACCCCTTCAGGTTTAATGTTTTTCCATGATTATTAATAATGTGATGTTTCAAAATCTCAAGTAATTAAGTTTTAAATGTTTTCTAGATTGCTACAAGCAACGGCCCGCCTACAGTACCTGAAACAATATCAGCCAGCACACGTGACCTGGCTCTTCGCTGCTTAGAGATCAAAAGTGAAAACCGACCACCAGCCAAGGAACTAATTCAACATCCATGCTTCAAGACACAGCCGCCATGACCCCATCCTCTCTCAGAATTGCCCATTGCTAATTAAAGGAGAAATTAACTTCACAATTCGTATAAAATATTTTAAAATTAAAGAAATTTAATACCAAGCAATAAATTGTATATTTTTTAAAGTTGCAAAATTGTTCATAATATAGTTAATCATACATGACAAATTGTATCATGATTTTTTTTCTCCATGAATAGAATTGGTGATGTTATCAGGTTATGGTACCGTACATGATTATTCATGTCAAGGAATATACAAAGCCTTAAATTGGCAATGCCAAATCATTGTTGTTCCATTTCAATATTTACCTCTTAAATGTCATGAAAATCTGATAGTACAAATTTTCACTTTTACTTTCTGTTTCCTTTAATTCATTATTTATCAGTAAAGCTCTTCTCCTGATTAAATTGGTTAAAGGTGAGCAGGCAGAGCATATAGAGCTTGGTAAGGGACGTCTAGCTCTATAGTGTATATATTAACAGTATACACGTAGCTTAGTGTAGGTCATAGGCGGCCTCCTTCACGAACACCCAGCAGACTATGGAAACCTTGGTCAGTTCCATGGACATAATGACTCTGATTTTCCTTAGTAAAGTCTAAATTTGGAACCACCATGTTAGACTTCCAGGAAGAGCAGACAGTGTGAGTGCTCCAGTGGTACTGATTGATCTGTAGTTTGTGGGTGTTGGGAGGGGTAGTGTCCCCATGAAGGCGGAGTCGGGCCTGTCTGTCCCCAAGACTGGTCAGCAGGACCAAGTAATAAATTATGGCAAAACCAGTATGACAGAGCAATTTTTTTTTTATCTCGAGTTCTTCTTAAGATTTGCCAAATTAATTTAAGCTGTTACTTCTTATGTGGACTCTTAATTAATTTGGGTTTCTTGATCCTGTCAGACCAGCTTTGCTGGACTTTTAAAAAAAAAAGTTGCTCCACAGATTTCTTGAATTTTCCTGTGGGTAATATCAACAGCCTCTACAGTGGCATGGTGCTGTCATTTGACCTCACAATCTTCATCTTTATTCTCTTTATTTAGAGTAACTTTTATGATATTGGTGGGCAGCAGAAAATGTTTTGAAGTAATGCTAGCAGGTAAGCCAGTTCTCAGTTTTAAGAACTGGCTAATTTGTGTGTTTTTTCATCACTTATATTCTGCTTGTCATCAGTTCAGTCAGAGTTGCTTGTGTGGGTGTAAACAACTACTGTAGCTAATAACTCCGACTTTTGCCATCATTCAGTGAAATTCCATTGCATTTGTAACACTTTACAAAGTGACTACAGATCTCAGTGTAATTTAGGGGACCAACTTGTCTTTACTATTTATGTATTTTATTTAAATTATTTGTATTGTCTCCCTCTACTTGTTACTTATATTAATTACTCTTTTGTCCCCAGTTTCTCATACTTTACTATTTTTTAAGTATTCATTTACACCATTTCATGGTGAATCTTTTAAGACTGTTAGTAGTGTTTTACTACTACAATTTCTTGTGTTCAACACGTCTTTCTTAGTTGAGCCGTGAACAAAATTTTCCAAAAAATATTTTGGTTACTGGTGTGAAACACAAATGTAATAGTAAGTTTATGGATACTTGGTCTGGCTATTGGAGTGTGCCTAGTACCTGGCCATATTCATTACTTAGGTCACAATTTTGGAATAGTACTGAAAGTTAAAAAAATTTTTAGATTTAAAAAATGTCCAAATGTTAGGAAGAATGTTTTTTTTTACACTTATTTATTTATTTATATTTTTTTAACCTGGTGAGCCCACAGAACTGTTACATAACTCTGACCTCTGTTCTTCTAGTGTTAAGAGTCAACTGGGGACAAGCACCTGCGTGTTTACCAGTGGGAACAAGCACCTGAATGTTTACCAGTGGGGACAAGCACCTGAGTTTACCAGTGGGGAGTTTGGGACTAACAATGCTTAAATTGAGTAAACTGGAAGTTTTTTATTATAAAACCCATATAGTACAAAATATTTCACAATTAAGATGTTTTAGTCTCCTTATGAACAAGAACTTCCATAGATGTTTTACAAGTTCGGGTGTATGTCCTCTTTGACGTTTTTGAAGTTATGTCAAAATTAAAAAAAGTGTACTTATTGTAAATTGGGATAATTTTTTTAATTATGGGCTATCCTCCACAAATTAAAGTTTAAGAGATTAAGAAACATCTGTTGCAAAAAATTTTCAAGAACCTCCCCACTGAAAAGTGCCTTAATTGTTTAATTTTAATCCAAATTCATCTGGAAGGGATTCTCTGCTGAATAAATAATGTATTTATGTGATGCCCATACATACACTTTAAATTGTACTCTAAATTGGTACCTAAAAGTTTGTAAAATATATTTTCATTACATTAGTCAAATCACTGAGAATCCCCTCATAAAGTGGCCAATTTTATATAGAAATGTGTAAAAACTAAATTTAAGTGGGTGGGAAAGTGGGCTATGTGGTGGAGATCACTATTTCCTATGCAGGATTCTGTTGTTCTTTATATATTAAGCTTTAATCATACTGTTTCTCGTACCTATTTGAATCGACTTTATATTGTCTGAGAGTACAAGATTACTTTCTGTATCTCCACCCATCCCAGGGACCCATACACGCCAGTTTCTTCAAGGTGCCAAATTGTACAGAGCACAACCTTAATTTAAGCTATTTTTCTACTGTTCATTGTTTGCATTTCTCAAATGAAACTTTTTGTGAATGTCTGGGACCAATTTTAAGAAAGCCTAAATGTTTTTTAGGTTTTTTCGTAGTTGATTTTTTGGTAGATTATAATATAAATTTAAAAGAAATAATGCATTTGTATTACCTTGAATATCTGCTCTGGCAATAATATTATTATTATTACACTTACAGGAGATGCTTTAAACCTGTAGGGGAATGTGAAATAATCAGTTTAAATCCAAGGACAGGTAGGATAGGTACAATTTCTTGGATGAAGAGCTTGTCACCATTATAAAGGCAGCCCCCTTTAGAGGTCAGGCAATAATAAATGATATAGTACTGGATTATTATTATTATAATCATAACATGACGTCGCGAGGTGACGTCAGCAGACATATCGAGGTGACGTCAGGCAGACATCGTGACGTCATGAAGTCGGGCAGCAGCATTGGTGACGTCAATGTGATGTGGGCAGCAGACCACAGCATGAGGCCTGGGGCATCTGGCAACTCACGTGGCTTCATCCACACCCCGCATGGTGTCGGGAGCCACGTGGCTTCGAGTGGCCTCGGGCACTCGGATGCACAGCTCTGGCAATGAATTCACACAAAACACAGCAGAGGGAGTGATGGCATGGTGGTGTATGGTAGGCTGGTGAGGTGTGAGTGTACAGCAGGGCGAGCATGGGCGAGGCAAGGAACGGTCACTTCCTCCTCTTCTCTCCACAAACACGTGGAGAAACTCACACTGGACGCAGAAATTACCACAAAACTCACTTCTGGCTTGCTGAAATAGCTGTGCTGAGCTGAACAACAACAGCAGAACATATGAGTGATGCTGAACACGTGACTTGAGAAACAGCATGGGACGCTGTAGCATGGGGTCACTGGGACACCACTTATAATTCTCGAAGATATTTGGCAAATTTCGGCTAAATACTGCTTGTACCTGTGTCTGGATGCTGAAACATGCAGACACGACATCAGGATAACTCATTGAGAGACGGATGCTTGTTGTGTAGGGTGAAGGAAATAGGATGAAGATGACTTCATCCTATTTCCTTCCTCTCGGGCAACACAACCGCTGCGACCACCACTTCCCACCAATGTGAAACAGATTATTGGTGGCTCTTGCAGAGCAGGGTTCAGTTACAGATGTCTTCAGAGCCTTCTTTACTTTATTTACAAATTCGTGGTGGGTACACAGGCTTGTGTGTTGTGTGCCCATGGCCCGGTAGGGCCATGCCCACGAGGGAGAGAGCTAGTAGGACTTGTGTCTTGCTGCTAGGCCGCTGAGTGAGTGAGCGAGTGTGGGACCAGCGTCCCCTGACTTTGGGCTGGTCTAGAGGGCAGCATCTGAGTGCCGCAAAATATGAACTAAGCTGGCAGACAGCATAGGCTGTCTGTGCAGACAGTACAGGCTGTCTACAAATATCAGCAAAAATTTAACATTTCCACTACTTTGAGCTCAGTTTCAAGCCATTTCCAATACTAAAACCAGTCAAAAGCATCTCTATTTCTGTAATATGTCTTCCATTCTATCAAATGAGACCAAGAAATACAACTATAAAAAATATATGAAAAAACACTGCAAAGTCCTTGTTTAATAAAAAATTATGGTCTCGGGTTTTTTCTCTCATTATGCACTATGTGCTGCAGGATTTGGTTTATGTGGTGCACACATACCACATAGATGTATTTTCTCATATCTAGGCCAAAATTTACCACTCACAGCTTATCAGAGTGAGCTGAGCTCATGACGTAGATCTATAGTTTGGACCCTCAATGTAAAGCCGTAGATCTACGGCACGAACCCTCAAAGGGTTAGGTGAGGCTGTATTTGATTGTTAAACAAATATATTAGGGCATGTGTTCTCATTACCTGTGTGATTAGTTTGTGCATGTGCATATTTATGACAGCTACTGTGCAGTATTTAGATGTGATTTTGGTCTACATCCAAACTGTAAAAACTCTGATAATTTATATATTTCAAATTACGAATACATTTTGGCATTCATCTTTACAAAGATAATTTGTTAAATTTTTCTGCATTCATTAGCAATGTATAAAATTAATATTTTGAAGAAATAAGGGTAAGGAAAGAGAGAGAGGCTAAAGAAAGGAGAAAAATTATAACATGAGAGAAAGAAACTTAACTTTGATGCTTTGATGCAGTGGATACCATTATTAACGACAATGTTTTGTACACTTCAGCTTCATGAAATCTGAGTGAGCAAAAAGCTGTCATTAATAAAGGAATTCCCTGCATCTTGGTGACATTCATTTCACCTTGTTAGTACAGTACTTAAATAGTATAGTAGTCCCCCCAAATTCGTGGGGGTTATATTCTGAGACCACCCGCGAATTTGGAAAAACCGCGAATTCTAGACGCGGTTAAAAAAAAGCCTATAAATGCTTATTTTTATAGTTTAAACCCTAAATATGCCCCCAAAACACTTTAATTTAATTTCAAACTCAGCTTCATACATCACCCTTAAAAAAAAAAAAGAATGTAAAGATAAACCCTTATACAGTGGACCCCTGGTATTCGATGGCATCGGTATTCGAAAATCCGGTATTCGATGCATTATATCGCAAAAAAATTTCCTCGGTATTCGATTGAAAACCCGGTATTCGATACAATTCGTACGAGACGTGTCCACGTGTGGCCTGAACTGCCCCATGTCTGCCAGTGTTTACAAGCCAGCCAGTGTGCGCGCATCTAAGAATACATTCGGTACATTCCATATTATCCATATTATCACTGTGTTTGGTGTTTGTTTCTGCAAAATAAGTCACCATGGGCCTCAAGAAAGCTTCTAGTGCCAACCCTTCAAGAAAAAAGTCGCTAATGACTTATGAAATGAAGAAAGAGATAATTGCAAAGTACAAAAGTGGAGTGCGTGTGTCGGAGCTGGTTAGGTTGTACAATAAACCCCAATCAACCATCTCTACTATAGTGACCAGGAAAACGACAATCAAGGAAGCTGTTCTTGCAAAAGGTGCAACTGTGATTATGAAACAGCGACCGCAAGTGTTAGAAAATGCTGAGAGATTGTTATTGGTGTGGATAAATGAAAAACAGATAGCAGGAGATAGCATCTCTCAAGCGATCATTTGTGAAAAGGCTAGGCAGTTGCATGACAATTTGGTAAAGAAATTGCCTGCAAATAGTGGTGATGTGAGTGAATTTAAGGCCAGCAAAGGTTGGTTTGAAAGATTTAAGAATCGTAGTGGCATACATAGTGTGATTAGGCATGGTGAGGCTGCCAGTTCGGACCAAAAAGCAGCTGAAAGATATGTGAAGGAATTCAAGGATTACATAGACAGTGAAGGACTGAAACCTGAACAAGTGTTTAATTGCGACAAAACAGGCCTGTTTTGGAAGAAAATGCCAATCAGGACCTACATTACTGAGGAGGAAAAGGCACCCCCAGGACATAAGCCTATGAAAGACAGGCTTACTCTGTTGATGTGTGCCAATGCTAGTGGTGATTGCAAAGTGAAGCCTTTATTGGTGTATTACTGAAACTCCCAGAGTGTTCAGGAAAAACAATATCCTCAAGCTAATTTGTGTGTGCTGTGGAGGGCAAACAGTAAGGCATGGGTCACTAGGGACTTTTTCTATGACTGGTTACACCAAGCATTTGCCCCCACTGTGAAAAATTACCTAACTGAAAAGAAATTAGACCTTAAGTGCCTCCTGGTATTAGACAATGCCCCTGGTCATCCTACAGACTTGTCAGAGTGACTTTCTGGGGACATGAGCTTCATTAAGGTCAAGTTTTTGCCTCCTAATATCACTCCTCTCCTGCAGCCCATGGACTAGCAGGTCATTTCCAACTTCAAGAAACTGTACACAAAAGCTATGTTTCAAAAGTGCTTTATAGTGACCACAGAAACTCAATTGACTCTAAAAGAGTTTTGGAAGGATCACTTTAATATCCTCAATTGTATAAATTTGATAGGTACGGCTTGGGAGGGAGTGACTAAGAGGACCTTGAACTCTGCTTGGAAAAAACTGTGGCCAGAATGTGTAGACAAAAGGGATTTTGAAGGATTTGAGGCTAACCCTGAGAATCCTATGCCAGTTGAGGAATCCATTGTGGCATTGGGGAAGTCCTTGGGGTTGGAGGTTAGTGGGGAGGATGTGGAAGAGTTGGTGGAGGAGGACAGTGAAGAACTAACCACTGATGAGCTGCAAGATCATCTTGAAAAGCAAGAGGCCAGACCTGAGGAAACTGCTTCGGAGGAGGGGATAGAGAAATTGAAGAAGTTGCCTACTTCAAAGATTAAGGAAATGTGTGCAATGTGGCTTAAAGTGCAAACATTTTTTGATGACAATCACCCTAACACAGCTATTGCAAGCTGTGCTGGTGACTATTACACTAACAATGTTGTGAAACACTTTAGGGATGTCATAAAGGAACGGGAGGTACAGGCAACTATGGACAGATATGTTGTGCGACAGAAATCCAGTGACTCTGAAGCTGGTCCTAGTGGCATTAAAAGAAGAAGGGAAGTAACCCCGGAAAAGGACTTGCTACCTCAAGTCCTAATGGAAGGGGATTCCCCTTCTAAACACTAACACCTCTCCCCTCCTCCCATCCCATCAATCATCACCAGATCTTCATTAAAGGTAAGTGTCAATTATTTTATTGTTATTATTCTATTGCATTAAACTTAATATTCCATGTAGTAAAATTTTTTTTTTTCATACTTTTGGGTGTCTTGCACGAATTAATTTGATTTCCATTATTTCTTATGAGGAAAATTGATTCGGTTTTTGATATTATCGGTATTCAATGAGCTCTCAGGAAGGGATTAATATCGAATACCGGGGGTCCACTGCACAGCACTGTACTGCTATGTCTCCTGCAGTGCTAGAATGTAAAATACCGATGTTACCCCCATATGTACTGTAATTTATGCAAACCTGTTTTCTTTGGTATACTGTAATTCATGCAACCTCATTTTCTTTGGTATACGTACAGTAAATATACAGTAATTATTTAACCCTTTGACTGTCGTGGCCATATATATACGTCTTACGAGGTACCGTGTTTGACATATATATACTCATAAATTCTAGCGGCTTCAAATCAAGCAGGAGAAAGCTGGTAGGCCCACATGTGAGAGAATGGGTCTGTGTGGTCAGTGTGCACCATATAAAAAAAATCCTGGAGCACGCAGTGCATAATGAGAAAAAAAAACTCCGACCGTTTTTTTAATTAAAATGCTGACTTTGTGGTCTATTTTCGTATAGTATTTATGGTTGTATTCTCGTTTTCTTGGTCTCATTTGATAGAATGGAAAACGTATTATAGAAATAGAGGTGATTTTGATTGATTTTACTATAAAAAGAACCTAGAAATGGAGCTCAAAGTAGGGAAAATGTTTGATTTTTGTCAATGTTCAAAAGTAAACAAATGATGCCATTGTCCAATAAATGTCCAACTAGCCATTCTAATATGCAGTCATGAATGGGTTGATGTTATTTATACAATTATTACAGTATTGAAGTAGTCTGCATAATAGTAAGTCTTCTATTTTTTGTTTGAATAAAAATTCAAAATAGAAAGCAAGAGTAATATCAGAGGGGCCTGGAGACATGACTGATGAGCAAAGAAAATGTTATTTTAGAGCCAGGAATGTCTGCATTGTTCATTCTGGACCTTATTTTGAAATTGTCATATTTTTTAGTTTTCGTGAAATTGGCCAAATTGCAAATTTCTGACCACATTATTAGGTAGCTGAAATCGGTAAATGGGCAGTGTCTTGTACTCAATCGATAGAAAAAATGGAGTTCTAAATTAATAGCTATGAGTTTGGGGGACTGGAACAACGGAATTAGCCAAAAATAGGGCTCAAAGTGGGCGAAATCGCCGATTTGTAAACAGCGCTGAGGTTGCTAACTTCGCAAGAGCATAATTCCGTCAGTTTTCCATCAAATTTCGTTTTTTTGGTGTCATTACAATCGGGAAAAGATTCTCTATCATTTCATAAAAAATAATTTTTTTTTTTAAATTTTGCGACACCAGGAGACACCTCAGGATTGGGGGTTGCGACAATCAAAGGGTTAATTTAGTAAAAGTAAAGTTTATTGCATGGGTACTCATCAATAATGAATAATACTCCTCTTCAGGAGGGTCTTCTTTATACAGTACTATATTTTATATGGAAATTTTGCTGAATTTATGTTAATACTTATGTTACAAAATTATTAAATTAAATTTTTCTTAATATATAGCATCAAAATGCATAAAAAATTATACACTTACCATCCGACTTACGACCTGCTCAACATATGTCCACTCGACTTACGACCATGCATCTGGCAGCAGGGCTGGGCCGGCTGATGCATACCACTGTACGATATTTGACCATTACCCATGGCAACGCGCCATGCAGGCAGCATCACCTTGAGTTACCCTGCTATATCAGTAGCATCATACTGTATTAACTGTACTAACTGGACAGTAAATTTCACCATGGCCCCTAAGAGGAAGTCTGAATCTTGCACTGGAGGTTGTGGCAAGAAAGGCTCTTACTCTCGACCTCTATTTGTTTTCACTGTTGCACATAAACCTGTATGTCTGTCTGTCTGTGTATCTGTCTGTCTATTTGTCTGTCTGTTTATCTGTCTAGATCTGTCTTTATCTCTTCCTGTGTGTGTCTGTCTACCTGTGTGTGTGTCTATCTACCTGTGTGTCTGTCTTTGTGTCTGCTTGTCTCTCTGTCTCAGAGAGCTGCTCATGAACCAACAGGTATTACACATGAAGCAGAGTCATCACGTCTGATTCCTGATCAAGTGAAAATGCACAAGCACAGTATAGCACTTTGTCTGGATTTTTTGGGTTATCATAGGTAATTTACACTATGTATGATAACTTTACTTATGTGTACCTGTGAGAGAGACAGGGATAGACAGAGACAGATACAGATGGAGAGACAGCCAAAGTCAGTCAGCCAGGTAGCCAACCCCCCACCCAGCCGGCCGGCCGAATACATATTACACATGTTCCAGAGATGTTTCCCTTAGGGCATAGGTTATAGGACATTCTGGCAGGATGACACTACCAGTGGTATTCTCCCATTCCACTGTGTCGACAATACTTAAAGATAACAGTAACATCGATACTGTATGAGACGTAAAATTTACAATACTACAGTTCACTACCATGTATACATAATATGCAGTAAATAAATGATTAAAATATATCAATAGAAGTACATTATGGTAAAAAGAATGAAATAATGATTGTACATTACATTATAGTACTATGTAGGTAAAGGTCCTCCATCACAAATCCAGCATCATTGGGACCTGTAGTGTGCCGGATTACTGAGTTTGCCGGATTACAAAGTGGTTAGGTTAGAATACACTTAATAAAATTAACCAACTTGACTTGCACAAAGTTCATTGAACATCGGCAAAAATTGAACATTTCCGGTACTTTGAGCTAAATTTCAAGGTACGTATTTTTCATTATGAAAGCAATCAAAATCATATCTATTTCTGTAATATATCTTCCATTCTATCATATGAGACCAAAAAAATGAGAATACAACCATAAAAACCATATGAAAATATACCACAAAGAGGTGGCTAATGGCTGAGAATGATAATCTATGTAACTGTATTTGTGTATAGTACCTGAATAAACTTATTTACTTCTAGTCTGTCGACTGAGTACAGGAAACCGCTCGTTCACCTATTTCAACTACCCAATAAAGTGGTCAGAAATTGGCAATTTGGCCAATTTCACAGATGCCAATTTCAAAATAGGGTCTAGAATAGACAATGCAGACATTCCTGGCACTAAAATAACATTTTCTCTGTTCAGTAGTCATGGCTCCAGGCCCCTCTTATATTACTCTTGCTTACCATTTGGAATTTTTATTCACACAAAAAAATAGAAGGTTTACAGTTATAAAGACTACTGCATTATTGTAATAATTGTATAAATAATGTCAACCCATTCTTGACTGTGTATTGGAATTTGGACTGGCAGGCGGACAGGTATTAGACGGTGATGTCATTTGTTTACTCGAGCATCGCTAAAGAATAAAACTTTTCTGCTACTGTGAGCACAATTTCAAGATACTTTTCATCATGAAAGCAATCAAATGAGACTGAAAAAATAAGAATATAACCATAAAAACCATACAAAAATATACCACTAAGTGGCCGCTAATGGCCGAGAAGTGAACTCCGCTGTTTATGGACTGATTTCTTTCATTTTTGGTGTACATTAAGAAGTATCTTTCCATCATACATTCCCCAAGTTTCAATAAGATAACCCAACAAACAAATGAGAAAATAATAATAATATTGATAATAATAATAATAATAATAATAATAATAATAATAATTTACTACACGTACATGTATATGGGATACAGACATAGCTGACATCAGTAACATACTACTATATAGAAAGCTGCTTGTTATGCAGAGTATTTCAAGCAAATTAGGTCAGTGTCCCAGGATAACACCCACACCAGTCGACTAACACCCAGGTACCCATTTACTGATGGGTGAACATAGACAACAGGTGTAAAGAAACACGCCCAATGTTTCTACCCTGGCTGGGAATCGAATATTTACCAAAAATCATATATGGCTAGCCCAAGCCAGGTACTAGAAATAAGCCATGTTGTCTGACTTTTTTGGGTCATCCTAGGTTCTCTACACATATGCTGCTATGTGTGGTAATCTATAAAGAGAAAATAGCTTTTTTGTTTCAGGTTTATGGTGCAGTACGAGTATATCACAGTTAGCCCTGTGCTACACTCCGTTTTCTCTAATATAAGCCCCAAGACAGGGATAGGAGAATGGTACTTGTATCTCGTATCCTCTTCATAAATCCGTCGAACTGCTTGGTATTATGCCAAATATTATTCATTCTGGAGTATTTAACATGTTTTATGTTATTTATATTGTTTATTATGTCATATTAGATCAATTGTGATAGCCAAATAAGCTGTAGTGTTGATATTAGCGTAATAATAAAGCATATTCTCCTGCATCACGAGACTGAGCTCATAGCAGCTGACAGTGGCTTCAAAGCCACCTTATCTTTAATGGACAATGTACTGTGTAGGTGCTTTACACAACGAAAAGCATTTCTTTTATTCATTGGAAGCATGGCTAGGGCTAAAAGTAAGCAGGTTATAACAATAAATGGAGAAAAAGAAATTAGAATGACTTATGCAGCAAGTAGCGCCACCAAACAGTACCAGCAGGTTGGTGTGGCGGCCCTGGAAATTTGAAATCATGCTAGCCGAAATTAGTGCCAAATAACTGAAGGAACCAAATAACTGATTGCTAGACTTGTGATGGCGGACCTGTACTTTATGTAGCAAAGGTTTGACATTATTCTCTACCCAGTATGTCGGCAATTTTCAAAGGTTCGACTTACGTCCATTTTGACTTATGACCAGTTGGTCGGAACCAAGCTTGGTCGTAAGTCAGATGGTAGGTGTATATTGCCACAGAAAAAGCCCTCCCCCCCAAAAAAAAAAAATCTGCGAATTTGCAGGGATTTCTGTGAACAATTGTTAGTTAAGTTCTAAGGAAAAATCTGCGAATTACTGAAGTCGTGAATTCGCAGGGGTCCACTGTATTCCAGTTCCAGGAAATATACCAGATTCACCAGAAACAGATTTTACAGTAGACCGTTATATTACACGGTAGTTACATTCCTGAAAACAACAAGTTAATTAAATCTGTGTTAGATAAACTGAAAAGCTTATAGGAAAAATAGGATTATGTTCCTGGGAGTCCCAAAAAAGCCAAACTTTTTTTAGATCTCCAGATCTTACAAAAATAAAAGTGAATGTGTAATTGTAGTTCATTGTTGTAATGTATTATGTGTTTTTACTGCTTAAAAGTCAGGGCATGGGGGAGATAAATAAACAAATAGTCTAACAGATAATAGCTGTAAAAATAAGATATACTAAATATTACACAAAAGAATGAATACCTATGATCGTCAGAGAGCTTTGCAGCAATGTAACTTCCCCACGCTCCCTAGTACACATCACCTACCACCCCAGAACAGAACAGAAGGGACAAAGGTAAGGACCCACTAGGGGCGAGGAGAAAGTAGGGATAGTCGACAAATATGTGGAGGAGAGGAGAGAATTACAGAGAAAGGAAAAGAGTTGGGGCTAGACCTTACAACAAGTGCATTGTAAAGCATTATGTCAAGGCATGTGCTGGTGCTCACCATCGTCTCTCTTTAGCAAGACTGGTTGTGTAAGTTCAGCAAAAGGTCGGACTGTGTGGTGTTCCTAAGTGACACTATGCAAACTGTTCAACTGAACTGCATAAAGATGCCCCTCTGTGGCTATAGCATTTCAAAAGAACAGATGGAAAGATGTAAGAATTTAAAGCAAAGAAATTAATTGCTTTAAGGTCATATAGGTATAAAAAGCAAGTAAAAGTGCATGAAAAGAGCAAGAGAAGTGCTTTAAAAAAAGAGAGATAAGCAGCTTAAAGAAGATTAAATGTATAGTGGGAAGGAACAGGATTGTAATGAGCTCTGCAGAAGTTTTCAGGTTTGTGAGGGAATCTGATAGTGTACTGGCAAGGAAGTCCAATAGTCATGGTGTGTCTCAAGTCTGTCAAGCTGTCTGTCCCAAAGTGTTTTCCAGAACACATTCAGAGCCGGCACACGTGGCACCCTAGAAAGTAGTGTGGCAAGAAGCAGGTAGGCTGCACTGTCACCAGCATTTCTATATAACAAGAATTTCACACACGAACAACCAACACCACAAAATTATGTACAACTACATGAACTTTTTCCATAGTCCAATACCATCTACAATAATAAAGTATGAAGAAGTAGGGTTGAAGAACAAACATTTCTTTGTTGTTCTTCAGTATGTGTGCAGTTGTTGACATAGAAACATAAAACCAAATACTTCCACACATAAAAGAAAAGGACATACTCTTTGATGGATATTTACAATTTTTATACTTGAGCATTCTGTGCTAAAAGAGAAAGGAAGGTGAGACAGAGTGTCTCCCCAGAGCTGATATAGTTATAGGTTAGATTAAATCATATCAGGTAATGGGAACACTCCCATTATCTGCCTCAGTGACAGAGGCTGCGATGATGGGCAATGCAAGGAGTTAGTTGCTTGCCAAGAATGAAACAGCTGTTGATTTAATTAGGTTAAGAGAGGAATCTCAGTCATATATAACACTGCCCAGAATAGATGTCTAGATGTAATTTTTTTATATATTTTATTTAAAACATTGCATATATATAACAGAGAGTGATAATTTTAAGCATACAAAAAATATATAAAAATGATAGGTGCTGTGGAGAAATTTTCTCCAGGAGTCTTAAGCATAGACAACAATGTCCACTATTTTTACCATGGTAATAAAGTGGGAGCAGGATTTTCCTTAATTGTCCTGCTAAAATAAGAAATATACTGTCTCTTATTAGAATACACTCTGCAACACTGGACTGCAAGGAGCAGAGGTCATTTGACCACGTCGCAGTACGGCATCTATGATCAATTACTCACTGTAGCAGTAAACAAGACGCTCGCCCCTTCTGAGAGGGCTTGGCCCCTCAGGGCTGAAAGGGGCTGAAGGGGCTGAAGGGGGCTGATACCCCCCTCCTGGAGAAAATTTCTCCACACTGGGGGGAGGCGGAGGTTCGCTGCAGGTGAACTATTCATCACTTAACATTAATTTAATTTTCTCACTCGCCACCACTGCTGCTTGTCTTTTCTGAACAGCTTTAGTCTGTGTGGTTTCTGGAGAATCACTAATTTTGTTTTCAACACTGTGTAATTCTAACGGCACTAGTTTATTTATTGTCCGCTTATTCACTACACCTTTGCTTAAAACATCAACTGTCCTGATGATTCCATTTGCATCAGGATATATGGTCACAATTTTTCCAAGTGGCCATTGGGACCTCGGACCATCATTGTCGATAATCACTATGTCACCAGGTCTTAAGGACTTATGATTTTCAGGAACACCAGCTCCATAGAAGTGTTCTCTCAATGAGGTGAGATAGTCTTCTCGCCAAATTTTCTCCCAACGTTCAATCACTTTATTAAGGTGTTTGAATTTACGTCTGAGTTGCTCAGGTTCGAAATAAGTAGGATCCTCTATGATTTCTTTATCATTCATGGGAGGAACAGGTTCGAGCCTTCTGCCATGGAGTAAATGAGATGGACTTAACACTTCTAAATTGTCCAGATCATCGGTAACATAAATTAGAGGTCTGTTGTTGACTCTATTTTCTATTTCAGTCACAACTGTATGGAATTCTTCTAAGTCTATTCTCTGACGATGAAGAGTCTTCCTTAAACAACGTTTTACAATGCCGATCATTCTTTCATAAAATCCGCCGTGCCATGGAGATTTAGGTGGAATGTATCTCCAACGACAACTGCGTTGATTCAGCATCTGTTGTACATCTGTTTGTTCACTTGTGCTACAACTAGAGCAGTACATCTAGAAGCAGCCACTGACATGTCTGCTGAAACCTTTATCAAATTATTCAGAAGGTTTGCAGCCAGAAGGGCATGTCCCAGACTGATGATTTCAGATAATGCAACGAACTTTGTTGCTGGTGCTGCTTATATAAGCAAGATCTTTGATCAACCAGAAGTACAACAGATGCTGAATCAACGCAGTTGTCGTTGGAGATACATTCCACCTAAATCTCCATGGCACGGCGGATTTTATGAAAGAATGATCGGTATTGTAAAACGTTGTTTAAGGAAGACTCTTCATCGTCAGAGAATAGACTTAGAAGAATTCCGTACAGTTGTGACTGAAATAGAAAATAGAGTCAACAACAGACCTCTAATTTATGTTACCGATGATCTGGACAATTTAGAAGTGTTAAGTCCATCTCATTTACTCCATGGCAGAAGGCTCGAACCTGTTCCTCCCATGAATGATAAAGAAATCATAGAGGATCCTACTTATTTCGAACCTGAGCAACTCAGACGTAAATTCAAACACCTTAATAAAGTGATTGAACGTTGGGAGAAAATTTGGCGAGAAGACTATCTCACCTCATTCTATGGAGCTGGTGTTCCTGAAAATCATAAGTCCTTAAGACCTGGTGACATAGTGATTATCGACAATGATGGTCCGAGGTCCCAATGGCCACTTGGAAAAATTGTGACCATATATCCTGATGCAAATGGAATCATCAGGACAGTCGATGTTTTAAGCAAAGGTGTAGTGAATAAGCGGACAATAAATAAACTAGTGCCGTTAGAATTACACAGTGTTGAAAACAAAATTAGTGATTCTCCAGAAACCACACAGACTAAAGCTGTTCAGAAAAGACAAGCAGCAGTGGTGGCGAGTGAGAAAATTAAATTAATGTTAAGTGATGAATAGTTCACCTGCAGCGAACCTCCGCCGCCCCCCAGTGTGGAGAAATTTTCTCCAGGAGGGGGGTATCAGCCCCCTTCAGCCCCTTTCAGCCCTGAGGGGCCAAGCCCTTTCAGAAGGGGCGAGCGTCTTGTTTACTGCTACAGAGAGTAATTGATCACAGATGCCGTACTGCGACGTGGTCAAATGACCTCTGCTCCTTGCAGTCCAGTGTTGCAGAGTGTATTCTAATAAGAGACAGTATATTTCTTATTTTAGCAGGACAATTAAGGAAAATCCTGCTCCCACTTTATTACCATGGTAAAAATAGTGGACATTGTTGTCTATGCTTAAGACAGCAAGAATCAAACATTTTGCTTTGCTTCATCGAGGATGTGGCAAGGAAGCAAGGTACTAGGTCAGCTTTTTTTTTTTGTGCTAGGGGAGCAACGGCGTGGGGCGCTGTGGCATCTTGCAGATTACTTTTGACTCTACTGAGAGTGACACTGACGCCAGGATAACCAACAAAGAACACTGATCTGTGCGTTAGTGTGGACAAAGTGTCTCACAAAACACAATAAACACTTACAGAGAAGTGTGATCAACTTCTTAGTGAAATTGTGTGAACAATTATTGATGAACAGTGTAACAACGAGTGTTGCGATCCAACAGAGTGTAGTGCGACATTCTTCAAAGAACACTATTCTTCAATCAACTCAACAGATATCCGGGCGTAATTACGGGCCAGATACATATACCCAGGTAAGTGTTCTAACTCGTGATGTACTACTATTGACTGCGCAGTTGAGTATAAAGTCGTGAGTTAGTCACTTATCATAAACCCCGGTGATATGCGGACCATTGAGTCCACACAAGTAAGTCGTCAGCCATCATTGAATGAAATATGCTGACATAACACCCCCTAGGGGTAATTTATAATCTTACAAATTATATTTCTTGACAGCCCATGTTGAGATGGTTTCGACAGCTTCTAGACCTCGTCTGCAGGGGCGGCTGTGCAGGCGATGAGTTGTCCTTTTAAGTTAAGTATAAGTCTTTAAACTTAACTGGTAATGCCATTTCTCAACAGGTGCATAAGATTGACAGTGAATGAACAAGAAAGCAACATGCTAGTATAACAAGTCAGCCAACACAAACATAACAACACCAAATACAATCCCAAATACAAAGTACCCACTACAAAACATACACAGAAATACACAAGTGGACAAAAATGCTGAGACGTAAACTCCGATAGTGTGAACCCTCAGTTATCGGCCATAATCTGTTCCAGGTCTTCTTAAAACCGAAATGGCCGAAAAGCGAAATATTTCCCATTAAGAATTAATGTAAATACAGTGGTACCTCGGGATACAAACTTATTTCATTCCAGAAGGCTGTTCAATTGCTGATAACAAAAGAATTTGTTCTCATAAGGAATAATGTAAATTAGATTAATCCGTTTCAGACCCCCAAAAATACACTTACAAAAGCATTTACATAAATACACTTACATAATTGTTCGTACTTTGTGCTGTTCGTATCCTGAGGTACCACTGTACAGTTAATCCATTTCAGACACCCAAAAATATTAACAGAAAATACATTTTTTAAAGATTAACTATAGTTTTACATACATAAAACTATGAGGACTAAATAAAATAAATAAATGAACATTTAAATCACTATTACATACCTTTTATTGTAGACTTGTTGGTTTATGGAAGATGGAAGAGGAGAGAGGGAGGAGAGTATTATTTGGAAGACAAAATACTCCTTCAATATGATGCTAATATAAATTCTACGGTTTATTTATTTCTCGCAATTCATCTAATGTGACATAATAAACAATATTAATAACATAGAAACATGTTATATACTCTAAAATGAACAAAATATGTCACTGCTTATGTCACGAGTGGTGGTGGTGTGTTGTTGGGTTTATAGGGGCCATTGAGAGCACAAGCCATACATATTAGTGGTAATTTAGGCGGCAGCAGAAGCCACCTCCACTATTCACACAAACAATGTACAGTGGTATCCCGAGTTTCATACGCCCTGAGTATCATATGCTTTGAGTTTAGAACCGTTTTTTTCAGCTAAATTTTGTCCCAAGTTTCGCACTGTGCCCCATGTTTCGTCCCACGTACCAGACCTGCCCGCCTGCCTGTGCCTGCACGCCTCCCCACTCAGCCGTAGTGAGTCAGTGTGGCTTTGTTTCTCCTCGAGTGAACATTACATTATATACTAGGCATTTAAACTGCCCTAGAGCAATAAAATGCATATACAGTACACTCATTATTTACCTTAAAATATTTGTAGTCTTAATGGTCTTAATATAGGGTGCAAGGTGAATAGTAAGGTAGGTAGGTATGAAAGTGTGGTAGGTAACCCCCATCTGGCTACCCCACTCACACATTATATACAGGTCTCCCTCAACATTCGCGAGGGTTAGGGGATCAAGAGCCTCGCGAATGTTGAAAAATCGTGAATATTTGGTGCCCCAATATATTGTAGGGAAATGTAATACAATACTTCTTCCTTAACTTGTTGAACCATGAACAATCATAAAATACATGAAAACGTCGTAAATTGTACTAAATACATACATGTTATGGTTTAATAACGGGTATGTTATTAAATACCACTGCCTCCACTTCCTCGACCACTGCCAATCCCTACTACCCTCCCTCCGACCCCCCCAACTGGCAGCCAGCCCTCCTACCAGTGTGGTGAGTGTTTTGTTTGTTCATTATTTGCTATTAAACTACAGTATAAATAATGTAAACCCATTCATGATTGCATATTGGAATGACTATTCGGACAGGTATTGGACGGTGACATCATGTGTTGACTCTTGAACACAGTCAAGAATCAAACATTTCTGCTACTGCTAATAACAATAGTAGCAGTAGTAATACTACTACTACTACTACTACTACTAATAATAATAATAATAATACGATAGAATTGAAGAAGGAAATTGTACAAAAATAGGAGGGAGTGGTTGACACATCGTCAGTGTGGCTTTGTTTATTCTGGAGTGAACATTAGTCTCCCTGCTCTTCCAAACATTTCACAATAATTCATTGTGTTTGGTGCTTGTAGATTGAGTGTGACTGGAGTGGTAGAGGCAGTGGTTGGGGAAGCGGTTGAGGCAGTGGTTGAGGCAGTGGGTGAGGCAGTGGGTGAGGCAGTAGGTAAGGCAGTAGTTGAGGCAATGGTAGAGGCAGTGGGTGAGGCAGCGGTTGAGGCAGTGGTATTTAATAACATGTTATAAATAATAATAATACATATTACTAATAACATGTATTATTATTATTATTATTAACATGTATGTTATTAAATACCACTGCCTCGATCACTGCCTCACCCACTGCCTCAACTGCTGCCTCAACCACTGCCTCACCCACTGCCTCAACTGCTGCCTCAACCACTGCCTCACCCACTGCCTCAACTGCTGCCTCAACCACTGCCTCACCCACTGCCTCACCCACTGCCTCTACCACTCCAGTCACACTCAATCTACAAGCACCAAACACAATGAATTATTGTGAAATGTTTGGAAGAGCACAGAAACTAATGTTCACTCAAGAATAAACAAAGCCACACTGACGATGTGTCAACCACTCCTTGATATTTTTGTACAATTTCTTTCTTCAATTCTATCGTATTTATTATTATTATTATTATTATTATTATTATTATTATTATTATTATTATTATTATTATTATTATTATTATTATTACTACTACTATTGTTATTATTAGCAGTAGCAGAAATGTTTGATTCTTTGCTGTGTTCAAGAGTCAACACATGATGTCACCGTCCAATACCTGTCCGAATAGTCATTCCAATATGCAATCATGAATGGGTTTACATTATTTATACTGTAGTTTAATAGCAAATAATGAACAACCAAAACACTCACCACACAGGCGCGGATCTAGGAACAAAGTTTGGGGGGGGGGGGCCCGACGGCAGAATTTTCGGTTGTTTAAAGAGCATTAGCATTACCGTTTATCCACTAACGGGATTCTTATTTGTTAATTACTGGCGGACTGACCTAAATGAATGGGCATAACCATCTGCTCTAGGTGCCAGTGTTTCTCTTCGGATCCAAATGAGAGGGCCGATTTTTCTGAGAAAAAAAAAACACTGACCTTACAATGTGAGGAATTTTGTATCTTATTAAAACTTTATTGAAAGTAAGAATTTAATAGCTAGAGACTTTTACATTAGACATTAACTTAAATGTAGAATATATATATATATATATATATATATATATATATATATATATATATATATATATATATATATATATATATATATATATATATATATATATATATATATATATATATATATATATATATATATATACCTGCTTAAGACAGTAAGCATTATACTTTATAATATTACCTATAATAGTAGCCTTAAAAGTAACATGTAAAGGTTATTACACTGGAAGGATTAATCACACTGCAGCCTAAGCAAAGAGAAGACGGCGGTTCCTTTCCGCAAACTTGTTGATCACACGATCAACAGGAACATGTACATCGTTATGGACGGCGAGTAGTGCGAGGCCGTTGAGGCGATCCTGACCTATGGTGCTCCTCAAGTATGTCTTCAGGCGTTTCAGGGCTGAGAACGATCGTTCGGCTTCTGCATTTGAGACTGGCAGGGTCAGTAGGATGGTAAGGAGCTTTGCGATGTTCGGAAACATACGGGCCTCGGCGTATTCCTTTGCTTTCTTGACAGATTCGAAGGCCGGAGCGGAACATGTCCACCGCTGTGTTTCCGTCTGCACGAGCAAAAGTGACTCAACGTCACTTTCGTAGAGTTTAGTGGCTTTAAGAACAGCATCCACGTTTGCTTTTGAGCCCCTGAGCAGCTCCTTCAATCGGAGAGCAACGGGCACAGTGTCATCATCAAATCTGCTCTTCAACTCAGCGATCACATGGTCAACGAACGGAATATACACCGAGCGCCGATGTGTCTGTCGTGCACAGACTCTGGGAATAGGGACGTCATCGTGAGCTGAGCCCACTTCAACTAGAAGATCTTTGGCTTTCACGAACACAGCGTGGAAGTACTCCTCGGCATCCGCTCTAAATTTGGAGAATAGAGTCCTGATTTCACGAATCAGTGCGTACGCACATACCAGGTCACCTTCCTAAGGGTAAGGGTTCATGAACCCTTACCCTCTCGTTCTGGTTCGTGCCCGGCTCGCAGTGAATCAGTATGTGTGTTGGAGCCTTGAAATACCGGGGGACGGTGACTCACCGTCACGGGGTCACACCGCATCAGCCATCTGATGTTACCACATGCTCTCAACATGCAACACTGCTTGACGCTCGCTGAGGCTGAGCCTCGCTCTCTCAGAGCCTGCCTGCCTCTCTGGGTGTTATGCAAAATTTCTTTCAAGTTAGGACATTTCCACGATTTTTTTTGCCACATCTCATTATTCTCAGCATCAATACAGCTCCAAAATGTTTATTATAAGTATCCAACCTTAAAAAGCATTTTTGTATTGTTATGGAGCTAGAGGTATTAGTGGTCTGTAAACTTGCAAAGTTGCAAAACAAATTTAAATGCATCCCAAAGCAGTGGCGTAACTACGGGGAGCCTGGGGGGTCCACCCCCCTCTCCCTCACTAGAGCTGTGGGCCCCCCCCACTTGAAAAGGAGTATCTGCATAGTTTTGTGTCTAGAAAAGTAAATATATATATATATATATATATATATATATATATATATATATATATATATATATATATATATATATATATATATATATACATATATATATCGGCTTTAAAATCTCAAATAATTTGGGAGGGCATGCCCCTGCCATGTAAAGGATTGGCCCCTCCTTCCCCTCGCCCCAAAATGAAAACCCAGCTACGACACTGGGCCAAAGCCCAAAGAGGGCCAAAGGGGGGGGCCCGGGCCCCCTGGGCCCCCCCTTATATCCACGCCTGACACCACACTGGTGGGAGGGCTGGCTGCCCGTTGGGGGGGTCGGTGGGAGGGTAGTAGGGACTCGCAGGTGGTGGGAAACTTAAATATGATTTGGCGGCTGGGAATTTGGAGGCTGGGAATTTGGCGGTTGGTAATTCGCGAATGTGTGAAGCCCGCAAAAGTTGAAAACGTGAATGTTGAGGGAGACCTGTACTAGGTATTTAAAATGCCCTAGAGCGATAAAATGCATATACAGTGCACTCATTACTTACCTTAAAATATTTGTAGTCTTAATGTAGAGGGAGAGGTGAGTAAACAAGATGAGTACATGAGAGTGTAGAAGGTTTGCTGAGTTTTGTAAGCAAACCAGTTGTTGTTGTTGTTAGCAGTCTGGACATGAATGGTTTATATTCACTTCGTCAAGCCGACTGGAAAAACATCTCATATTTATGTTATTATTGTGTTATTACCATTATTAAATGGCATCTTCAAGACTAAATAAACACTCTTAGTGATTTTAATGTGTTCCTGCACACCAGCACAGGTGCAAGTTGTGGAGTTTGAAGCAGTTAAGTTCAGTGACAAAGTGTAGCATTAAGAGTATAGCAATTAAGTCATTAATCGATAGAAAAAGGATGAAACGAAATAAACTCCTGACAGCATAAGCCGCTCTTCCTATCTTCTGCAAGGTATGTAAATGGTGTTGGTACACAAGTTCATTTGTACATTATGGTTTTCTTATGAAAGAAGTGATTAATGCAGTTTGCCTCAAACTCCATTTTCTCTTATACTAACACATCTGAAGGAGGAAAGAATGGGAAGACGTTTTCATAGCTGGTGCAAGAATGCCCGCGAGCACCGTCGTCCCCTGCCACCACATACGTAATGACATACATATTTTATTAATTCTAGAGTGTATATCAGGTTTTTATGTTATTTATATTATGTCATATTAGATGAATTGTGATAGATAAATAAGCCGTAGAGATGATAATAGTGTCATATTGAAGTACTATTTTGTCATGCCTCCTGACAGCAGGAACGGATTAATTGGATTTACATTATTTCTTATGGGAAATATTGCTTTGACTTTAGGATGTTTCAACTTTAGTCCTAGCTCCTGGAACAGATTAAGGATGAAACTCGGGGTTCCACTGTACGTAATTTATAAATAGGAAATATTTACACTTTATAAATAAGAAATATTTACACTTACTGTACTTTGGAGATGTTGGCATTGGTTTAAGGTGGTGGAAGATAGACAGGGCAGCATATGTTGTCAGTGGCCCTATATATCTCTTAACAACATTCGTGTTGTTCTTTTTCTATCGCTTAATCGCTTAACTTATTTGCTATACCTTATTGCTGGCTGGTTCTATAGCCTTTATCTACTCCTGCTGCTTTAGTATCGTACATATTGTAGAATCACCGAAGAAGGCACATTCTCCCCTCTCTCTCCCTCCTTCACTCTCATACTTTTCAACAACTTCTTTCTTAAATTCCATTGTGTTTCCCACTTTCTTTACCAAAGAAACTTTACTAGGAACTTTCTTTGAGGCCATGGTTACTTATTTCACAGTTGCACTTAATCAATAACCACAAAAAACAATGGATTATAGCGAAATGTTTGGATGAATGAGCAGAAGCTTCCTCACTCGCCCAGAGACACAGCCAGACTGATGCGCGAGTGGCTGGTGGCAGCAGATTGACACATCTCATATGGCCAATAAGCGAAATAACGGCTTATAACTGGAAGCCAAAAAACCAGCCGATAACTGAGTTGGCCGATAAGTGGAATGGCCGATAACCAAGGGGTCCATTGCAAGTTCCTCTTGACAATTCAGTAGGGCCCCGCTTTATGGCTTTTCACCTTAAAGCATTTTGCTAATACTGTACAGACATTTTAAATTATGACCAAAACTCACTATATGGCTCCCCCCCAACTGACTTTCTAATACATTCACCGTGCCCCACCCAGTTTGTTTATATTCTCAGTGAGCTCCATGAGCATCACGTCTCTCCATTATGTCTGGAAACTTTCCAAAATTTTAAGTGTTTTAAAGTTATTTCATGTTTTATTTTCTGATAATTATACTTATGTGTACCTGTACCTAAATAAACTTACACACTGTGCTGGCATGCAGGTACACATTAAAATCACTAAGAGTGTCTTAGTAGTCTTGAGGACTCCATATCAATAATGATGATAATAATAATACACAATAATGATGGCTATGAGGTGTATTAAATGTCATATATTACACTAATATAAACATTTTCATTAATCCATCAATGATATTTTTTCAAAATTATATAATAAATATGCTAACATATAAACATGATAAATACACCCCACAGTAAATAAATTAACATAAATATGAGAGGATAGGTGTAGATGAATATGTATGAACCAAAACCAGACGGGTTCATCTGCTTGTTTACACACTCTGCATCTCTCTTCTCTCTCATTTACTCGTTCTCTCTCTCATTTGTTTTACATTGTTTACTCACCTTTCTCCCTACATTATGTGAAAATTTGTCTGGACTGCCTCCAAGTGAGTCGCTTACCCTGGCAAGCTCTGTTGACACCGAGCTCTGAGGTCGGTACCTCAGCCTCACAAGTGGCTTATAGGACAGTTTTCTTAAATGATTGATGTTGCAAGAAATCTCGCCTTCATGCACGTTTAAAGGACTAACTTACTTGGTGTTGCAGCAAATATCCTGATCTTCAACCTCCCTAAGCTTAGCCCCTTTGGACTTCCCCTCAGAAACCATGTGCAACCGGGAGCCTTAATTCCTGCAATATTCAATCGTTATTAGTGACCTGCCTGCACCTCAGAAATTCCTACATCCAAGAGGGTGTGTATCCCCTAGTATAACTATGCAGGAACGGACACTAGCTTCTAAGTAGACAAGAGACACTGATACGTACTGGGCATGCACTGCCAGCTGCACAAAGGCCCACAGTTCAACTCACTCGCAATTTTCCCCAGAAACTGGCCAGAATCCTACGAAAGAGTGGAGATCTTGTCTTACTGTATGGGCCTGACAGAGGAGGTCATCTACGGTACATCGAGGTGCCTCTACCAGATTTCCCCAGGTCTCATATGTGAAGACACGTGGGGGGCGCCATCTGCTGATCACTGCACATCTTGTCCAGGTGATGTCTGGTCTAAGAAGGGCTCTCTCGTGTCTTCGAGACCCACGCCTCATTGTTCAAACTAGGGCTGCCAGTTCTCCCTAGCTAACTTAACCTAGTGTTTGCCTACATTATCGGCCTATTACTACCTATGTTAAGGTCTTAGGTCTACATTATTATTATCTACAGTTGCCTTAATAATCCTAATATTAGTGTACTAACAGTAAAACTACCTACTTCTTCCCTGAAGAGTAAATCTATAAATCAAGAAGTACCTACCATCCACCCACGCCAACTCGGGAGAGAATGTTTGTGTTGGGTGTAAGGGCCCTTGAACGGTGTGTTTTTCCCCGTTGGGACTTCTTGGACCGAATAAGTTGCAACATCCTCCTGCCGGCGAAGGTAGGTACTAAGTCTAGATCAAATCTGCCTCCCGCAGGCCCTCCCAGTGGGCCCTGGACTTGAGCACCATTTGATGGGTCCGGCCACTCAGTTCGGTCAGCCTCTGGTCTAACTTCTCATGTCCCGGTCCCACCGTGTGGACCTCGAGAGGCAAAAGCCTGTTGATGGGTCTTATAGTCTCGACACCGTTCATTCTCACCTTCACCATTCTCAACCGCCAAGCCTTGTCTGGGTGGGTCGACACCACCAGGCCAAGAGGCCAGTATGCCCTGGGTGCCTCGGATTCTACTAGCACCAGGTCCCCTTCACTTAGCATCATCTTATTTGCCTTGGGGTCTGCACCATAGAAATGTTCTCGCAGGGCTGTCAAGTAATCCCTGCACCACACCTGGTTCCATTTGTCCAGGATGTTCACTAGTCTGTTGTGACTCCTGTGCAGTTCTTCATTGATGGGGGGACCATCTGGCCCATAATAATCCAGCTCCTTGGAAGACTGACTCAGAATTGCAGGGAAGGGCTCAATCCTCCTTCCAAAGAGCATGTGATTGGGGTGAGAGCTTCCTGCTCATCAATCCCATTTTGCACGTAGGTCAGAGGCCTGTTATTGACTCTTGCCTCTATCTCAGCTAACACTGTCCTCAGTTCATCAAAGCTCACTCTCCTGCCATGCAAGACCTTCCGAATGCACCTTTTGACTGTGCCCACCATGCATTCATAGAATCCCCCTTGCCAAGGCGCTCTGGGAACTATGAACCTCCACTCGCACTCTATTCTCTTCAGATATTCTCGTACTTCTCCGTTGTCCCTAAGATTCCTGAAAACTTTATCGGCTGCTCTGAAGCTCGTGCCATTGTCCAAGATAATCAATCGCGGGCATGAGAATCTGGCTGTAAACCTCCTGAACAACTTCACAAAAGTCTCTGTCGACATATCTTCCACCAACTCCAAATGCACGGCTCGAGTAGTGGCACAAGTAAACAGGCAGACATATACTTTCTGAGGGCCCACCCTATCGTCTCCTGGGTTCTTCAACATGATAGCCCCAGTATAGTCTATTCCCACAGTCTCAAAGGGCCTGTCACTATGTACCCGCTCCTGAGGCAGCGGTGGTGGACCTGGGTATGGTAGGGTCCTCCCATCATACCGCCGGCAGACCATGCAACTCTTTAGCATCTTTTTGACGGCAGCTCGGCCCTTCAGTACCCAGTAATTCTGATGTAGGCAGGTGAGGGTATCTCCAAACCCCCCATGTAAGGTCCTCTGATGGGCATCTTGTATCAATAGCTCTGACGCCCATCCCTCCTTTCCCAGTAACACGGGATGTTTGGCCCCATAGCTGAGCTCAGAGTTTTGTATTCTTCCCCTGCATCTTATTAGCCCAGCATGATCTAGGAACAATCCCAACGAGTGGACCAATTTACTGTTCCCTGAGTCGTCGTTGGACACACGTCCTGACGCCATAACCTGCTGCCCTGTCGCCAGTACTTCCAGCACTCCTGGAAACCTCTCCCTTTGGTACTGCCTTATCCAATATTCTCTGGGACCCACGAGAAACAACTGTCGACCTTGGCTTACCTTGTCATGCAGCTTCCTCACAAATCGAAATACCATTTCCGTGACTCCTATAAGTTTCCTCCAAGAGGAGTAGCATCTGGGGTCAAATAATTCAGTGTCGGGTTCCCCCACAAAGTGTACTATGCTGCTGGTTGTCTCCCTGAATTTCTGCTCTGGCCAGCAATCCTTTGCCGGCAACCAGTCTGGGCCTTTGAACCAAATCTCACTTTTGCTCAGCTTTTTGTGTGTTACCCCTCGGCTTATCAGGTCGGCTGGGTTTTGATCTGTAGGCATGTACAGAATTGTTGATGTTGACTGTAGCTCCCATATCTCCTTCACCCGATTCCTGACATAGGGGAGCTTAGACCTGTCGTTCTGGACCCATTGTAAGGCCACCTCTGAGCCTGTCCATACATAGGAGTGTGTCACTCTCAGGTTTCTCAACACCTCCTCTACGTACTTACCCAGTCTTGCTCCCAGCAACATCGCCATGAGCTCTAGCTTTGGGATCGAGCAATCCTTCAGGGGTGTCACCCGCGCACGACTGGCGGCCAGACTGACCTGGTCCCCGGCCACCAAATACGCTATTGCCCCATAAGCCCTGGAGGAGGCATCACAGAAGATATGCAAGTCATAGTCCCGCCCGGTGCACCCGATGGACCTGGGGAATGTGAACTCATGCAATTCTGCTAGATCTCTGCTAACCAGATCCCACTCCTGGCAGACTGTTTCTGGCAGTGGGTTGTCCCAACCTAGGTTCAGCTCCCAGGTCTCTTGCACTAGCATCCTCCCTCGAATGGTGATGGGTGTCAACAAACCCAAAGGATCGAAGGCAGTCTGCACTTTACTCAGCAAGGACCTCCTGGTCAGCTTCCCTTCCCCATCACATTTCCTCTTTAGCCTAAGTCTGTCTTCCTTGATTTCCCACTCCAGTCTCAACACTGACGTTACCTCAGGTACTGAGTAGCCAGCAGTCATGTTCCATCGTGCCTTGCAGCGTTGGATTGTTTGTCACCCATTCTCTCAATGGTATGTTAGCCGAGAGAATCTCCTGATTCGACTCTCGGTAAATGTCCATCAACAGCCTTTCATCTGAGGTGGTACCTTGCATGTTGTCTACATAAAATAGGGTCTTCAGTAATTCTTTAAGCAGGCTGTTACAGTTTGCAAGGTGGTAGTCTATGGTGGCCTGTAATAGGAATGGTGAACTAGTGGCACCAAACAACACTGCCCTGAATCTGTAGGTATCATACCCTTGCTCGGGCACCTCCCTGTCAGCCAACCACAAGAACCTTGTGTAAACCCTGTCTTGTGGCTGCAACCCAATACGTAGGAAGGCTTTGCTGATATCTGCCGCATAGGCATACTGTTCTGTCCTGAATCTCAACAACACATCTGCTAATCTCTGCATCAGGGAGGGCCCGGTGAGCAGACAGTCATTCAACGATGGCTCTTGGGGACTCGCCTGTGAGCTGCAGTTGAAGACCACTCTGATGGGAGTGGTTACTGACTCCTTGGTGACTGCCATGTGTGGAAGATAATGGGTGTTTTCACCAGGGCTGGCATTGGGCACTTTCTCAATGAACCCAAGGGCCAACTGTTCCTTAATATCATCATATTTCCCCACCAGACCCTTCTTGGTCAGCTGTTCACCAATGAATTCAACTGACCCCGTGCCTTCTTGAAATTAGTGGGCAGCGTTGGGTGTACTGGTTTCCATGGGAGTCGCACCCAGTACTGTCCGTCCTGAACTGCACATGGTTCAAGTAATCTCGATAGGTCTCTTCGTGTTCAGGGGGTGGCTGGTCACCCTTAATCCCTGCTACATCCAGGTCCCATAGTTTATGGACCGGCTCACCATCAGATATGCCAACTTGCGTCTCTGACAGGTCTTCGTGCACCCCAATCCGCATCACCAGTACAGCCTCAGTCGCTGTAATACCGGAGCCCTCCTTTCCTGGGGTCGCAGGGAAGTGAGCTGGTACCCTGCCTCCTACGATTTTTTCCCTCTGGAGTCCTGTACAGGCCAACACCCTCCTTGATAACTCTTCTCATGGATACGAACTCGTCTATGTAATCTCCTCCTACCAAGATTCCTACATTACTAATGTTGTCTGTAGCAATGTCTGGTTCCGCTAGCTTCACACCCAACTCCCTCAAACGTTTGACTGCTGTAGCCAGTCCCTTAGTGGTAATGATATTGGGCAGCCTCTTCACTATCAAGGCTGAAATTTCCCGTCGATGCCCGGCTAACCTGACCGTCACATTGACTACTGAATAAGACCTGCGTGGGACTTCCCCACTAAACCCTTCCACCTTCATGTCAACTTTACCACCTGTCTTCAGCTTCAACCTAGTTGCTAGACTCTCTGTTATAAAGGATCTCTGTGCCCCACTGTCGAAGAACAAATGGGTCGTTTCAGACTTCTTCCCATTCGTAACCACCGCCATTATGGTGGGCAAGGCCACCGAACCTTGAAACTGCTCACCAGAACAAATTCCCGGTGCCGCCCTCACCACGCTCATCACTACTTCAGGCTCGTCCTTGCTTTCCGCCCTTTCTTGCGGTTTGCTCTCCTTAGCTTGTGCTGATCTGGTGTCATTAGGACACAGTGCACTGTGGTGCTTACCTTTCCGGCAGCCCCGGCATTCATTGAGTTGGGCGCTACAGTCCCTGGCAAAATGTTCTCCACAACACTTGAAACAAAGTCTCAACTCCCTTAGTCATTGAACCCTTTTGTGATAGGTGATGAAGCTCGAGCACCCTGAACTAGCGTGTTCTCCTTCACAAAACAAGCACTGTCTCATACTGGCCGCTTTAGTGGCTTCTCCCTTGGCCCTGTGGGTGGAGGACTCGCCCTGGGCATAATACGTGCCGACCCTAGTAGGAGGTGGTTTAGGTCTATCTCTCGAATGTCTGGGGAAGTTGACCGACTTCTCCTTGGTAGGTAATTTCTCCCCCTGACCTATGCTCAGGTGAGATATGAAATCCCCCAACCCTTCAATAATTTGTCGTATCGTGAACCTATTTGTCCGATATTTTAAGTAGCACTGTAGTGCTAGCCAGTTTCCTCTGAATCACCTGGCTAAGGACCCATTCTGAATCATCCTCATCATGCAAATCTCTGAAACTATTTGTCAGGCTCATAATTTCAATACAGAACTTCTCTAGGCTCTGACGGTCATGTCGGCAAGCCTCTAGATCCAACAACCGATAAAGTATGGCCACTTTTATCTCTTCAGTGTTGCCAAACATGTCTTCTAATTAGTCTTTGGCATGTTGGTAATTAGTGTCAGTAATCTGGTAGTGCCGGACCAAGTCTAAGGCTTTACCCTTGAGCGGTGACCGCAAATACTGCAATTTGACGGCATCTGACAAATCGTTCCTGTTATCTATCAGGGCTTTAAACTGATCCCAGAAAGCAATGTACTCAGTTAGGGTTCCGTCAAATGTCGGTAAATTCAACTGAGGCAACCTGGGCAACATATTGACAGGTGTGTGGCTGTTTGGGGTACCTGTGGTGTTCGACACCACCCTTGGAATACTAGCCTTTAATGTACTTAACTTATCTTTGTACGTATTCATCTCCTGTTGACAATCTACATCATCCTTAGTGAATTCGTCCAGAGCCTACCGAAGACTATCCTGGGATTCCTCATCCTCAATAGCCTGTAGCTCATATGCTGAGAATGCTTGTTCGTAGGCTTCCCATTTTTCCCCCAAACGCTTCAAGCAGTCTTGCAAATCATCACAGTCTACTTTACTGCGTTGGCAAGTAGCCTTGCACCTGTTATGCATTCTGTTCAGATGCCCTTTGTATGCCGCCACTGACCGTTTTAATTTTGCTAACACTGAACCAGACTCTTCTGAACTCCCATCTGCCATTGTCGAGGTTTAATGAGGAATGTGACACTAATTGTACTTTACCCAGTCCACCCCACAGCACATTACGGTGTTAGGCAAGAATGAACGAGTCTCAAGGCTCCTCAACAAGTTTAACGATTCCCTTTGTTATATTGACTCTACTCTGACTTAAAATGTACACTGTTAGCTCTCAAATCCCAATCAAAATGTGTATCGATGTGAAAGCTTAACCTAGCAATTTCCTGTACAATGCCAGCAAATAATTACAGGACTTAACCTAGTCTCAGGTACAATTCACAAATCCCTAATTAAAATTAATCAAAGACAGTGAAAATCACACAATGAAAATGCAGTATACAAATTAAAATCACTTGGTTAGCTCAAATAAATTCAACAATTCAACTTGCGAAACAGTAAATGAATAATGTATGTAAACAGCTTGGCCTAACTGCCCAGCTTACTCAGTCTAGCATGGATGGTTGGATAAGGTAAATCCTAACCTAACTAGTGTGCTATAGCTTAAACCTGGCTTTTAGAACCCCCTGTAAATAATAACAAGGTTAAATCTGTCCTAGCTACTATAACTGTTGTAAATATTGCACAAGCCTAGCCTAACTGTGGCTACCTTGCAAATCCACTGTAAGTAATTAACATACAAGTCTCCTACTCTGGATTACTTGTAATCACTGTAAATAATTAAATACACAAGCTTCTCTAGCCAACCTGGCCTGCCTGTAAATTACCGCAAATAACTTTTGTGTATAGCCAGCTTGGCCTAGCCTCTGTGTAACTCTAGGCCTAGGTGTGCTAACTTAACCTAACTCTTAAATTGGTTCCTAACTGTGGCCTAGCAACCTAGCTATTCCACATCCGGTTTGAAGGACCACTTTGTGAAAATTTGTGTGGACTGCCTCCAAGTGAGTCGCCTACCCTGGCAAGCTCTGTTGACACCGAGCTCTGAGGTCGGTACCTCAGCCTCACAAGTGGCTTATAGGACAGTTTTCTTAAATGATTGATGTTGCAAGAAATCTCGCCTGCATGCACGTTTAAAGGACTAATTTACTTGGTGTTGCAGCATATATGCTGATCTTCAACCTCCCTAAGCTTAGCCCCTTTGGACTTCCCCTCAGAAACCACGTGCAACTGGGAGCCTTAATTCCTGCAATATTCAGTCGTTATTAGTGACCTGCCTGCACCTCAGAAATTCCTATATCCAAGAGGGTGTGTATCCCCTAGTATAACTATGCAGGAATGGACACTAGCTTCTAAGTAGGCAAGAGACACTGGTATGTACTGGGCATGCACTGCCAGCTGCACAAAGGCCCACAGTTCAGCCCACAATTTTCCCCAGAAACTGGCCGGAATCCTACAAAAGAGTGGAGGTCTTGCCTTACTGTATGGGCCTGATGGAGGAGGTCATCTACGGTACATCGAGTGCCTCTACCAGATTTCCCCAGGTCTCATATGTGAAGACACGTGGGGGGCGCCATCTTCTGATCACTGCACGTCTTGCCCAGGTGATGTCTGGTCTAATAAGGGCTCTCTCATGTCTTCAAGACCCGCGCCTCGTCATTCAAACTAGGGCTGCCAGTTCTCCCTAGCTAACTTAACCTAGTGTTTGCCTACATTATCGGCCTATTACTACCTATGTTAAGGTCTTAGGTCTACATTATTATTATCTACAGTTGCCTTAATAATCCTAATATTAGTGTACTAACAGTAAAACTACCTACTTCTTCCCTGAAGGGTAAATCTATAAATCAAGAAGTACCTACCATCCACCCACGCCAACTCGGGAGAGAATGTTTGTGTTGGGTGTAAGGGACCTCGAACAGTGTGTTTTTTCCCCGTTGGGACTTCTCAGACCGAATAAGTTCCAACACATTAAGACTACAAATATTTTAAGGTAAGTAATGGGTGTACTGTGTGTGTATTTTACTTTTTATTGTTTTTAATGCCTAGTTCTATTGCTAACTTAATATATATTAGCGTAAATTTGTTATCTGGTATTTATAGTGGAAAAAATGGTGTTCGCTTTCTGGTGATAGCCTGGAACCTAATCTGCCACATAAGTGGGGCTTTGCTGCATGTACTAAAACCTGATATAAAATTCCTATGTCCAATATACAAAATTTGGCAGACACATGCAAAACAATGCACTCACAGTCATATTCCTTTAAGAAAAAGTAAGAGAAGATGTAAACTAGAAAGAAAGAAGCACTCCTTATATAGGCGAAGCAAAGAATAACAGAGACTAAAAGAGACCAATATATCTGTAATACAAGGGAGGCACTAGTCAGAGAAATAGCAAACATCGAACTTAAGCAAAAGGAATCTTACAGGTGTCAAGAAATGTGGAAAGAACTAAAAGCCTTGAATGAAATTGAAAGAAGCCCAAAATTACTTCTTTCATGCCAAATCTAAGCCGAGAACAACATCCAGTATTGTGCCCCTACTTAGATGAGATGGGTCCTACACAGATGACAGCAAAAAATGAGTGAACTATTCAAGTCCCAGTATAACTCAGTTTTTAGTGAGCCACTAACCAGACTAAAAGTCGAAGACCGAAATTAATTTTTTATGAGCAAGACTCAGAATTTGGTAGATTCAAACCTTTCTGATATTATCCTAACACCAAATGACTTCGAAAAGGCGATAAATGATATGCCCATGCACTCTGACCCAGGCCCAGACTTGTGGAACTCCATGTTCATCAAGAACTGCAAGAAACCCCTATCATGTACTTTTAACATTCTATAGAGAGGGAGCATGGACACAGGGGTCATCCCATAGCTGCTAAAAACAACAGACATAGTCCCACTCTACAAAGGGGGTAGTAAAGCAATAGCAAAGAACTACAGACTGATATCACTAACATCTCATGTCATAAAAATCTTTGAAAGGGTTCTAAGAAGTAAGACTGCCATTCATCTAGATACCCAACAGTTACACAAACCAGAACAATGTGGGTTTAGAGCAGGTTGCTTCTGCCTGTTTCAACTACTGGACCACTATGACAAGGTCCTGGATGCCCTAGAAGACAAACAAAATGCAGGTATAGTATACACAGACTTTGCAAAAGCCTTTAACAAATGTGACCATGGTGTAATAGTGCACAAAATGCGTGATACAGGGATAACAGGAAGAGTTGGTAGATAGATCAATAATTTCTTAACAAATAGGACACAAAGAGTAGTTGTAAGCAAAGTAAAGTCTGAGGTGGCTACTGTGAAAAGCTCTGTTCCACAAGTCACAGTACTCACTCCCATCCTGTTATTTAGAGCAATCTGTGACAGAAAGGACTAAGGTAAATAGACTGCTTGCCTTGGTTCTCACAGTCAAGAAATTGGTGGTAAGTAATATCGAGGTCAGCAGATTTAGTAGAAAAAACAATCACATATGTATCATTTATTATTAACATTTCATGGAAATTTCTTGATAGCTACTACAATGTAAAGATCCCTGATTTTCACTCTGCAGACTGTAGGAAGTTAAGGAACAACCTGGTTATAGATTACTGAGGGGAATCCTGATGAATGGTGGTGATAAAGATGGTTATCACTACGACATTTTTCCAGTATTGTACAAGCTGCCCATATCCCATCTATCCCTAACAGAGAAATTAAATCAAACAAAAATAATTCTAAATGGACAAACTAAAGACTAAAAAATCATTAGGATTGTGGAAAATTTGTATAATTTTCATAAGTTTAGTGTAAAAAAAATAAATAATATAATATTTAAAATGTATTGTTGGTGTGACCGTAAATCGACATCATGCCTAACCCTTCTAGGGTAGAGTAGGTGCCTGAGCCCGAGCCTTTAGCTCATGAGACTGTCATTCCCATTTGCCCCCTAGGGGCGGGGATGGCAGACCAGAGAGGCTTAGCTTGTGGCTAGGCCTGGGGACAGTTGGTCCCAAAGATGAGGAGGTACTTGTGCCTCCTCCCATGGGAGACTTAGGTCTCAGACACTCCCTAAAGAGGGAGCCAAGGCCGGGCCACCACTTGGAAAGGGCCCGGGCTGGGAGAATACCGGCGAATCTTTAATAATAATAATAATAATGTGACCGTAAATAAAAATGGAAATTGCAAAATGAACTGTCACACCGGTGGGGAAGAGACGCAAAATATGGCAATAATTCACTGGTGGTACAATAGAGTGTTTTATTGAAGATTAAGACACTTATGCAACATATGGGAATCTTTATTGAGGAAACGTTTTGCCACACAGTGGCTTCATCAGTCCAATACAAAGCAGAAAGGTGAAAGGAGAGGAGGAGCTTGAGGTAATCAGTCCCTCAGCCTGGAGTCGATGTGTTCAGTTCATCAATCTTGTAGAATGTACAACATAGGGCCATAGACGTGGCTTATATACTGTAGTCAGGTGAGGCGAAGCAGGAGGAGGCGAAGGAGGAGGAGGCGGGGTAATAGTAGTACCATCCACTAGTCGAAGTAGGTCTTCGTCCAAAGGTTAGACAAGGTTGAAGAATTCTTTGTATCAGGATCCCATGATGATGCAGTATCTGACAGTTGTGACAAATGGTTTTGAAAACCGACAAGTTGAAGATTGAGACACTTATGCAACATATGGGAATCTTTATTTAGGAAACTCCTCCTCTCCTTTCACCTTTCTACTTTGTATTGGACTGATGAAGCCACTGTGTGGCAAAATGTTTCCTAAATAAAGATTCCCATATGTTGCATAAGTGTCTCAATCTTCAACTTGTCAGTTTTCAAAACCATTCGTGTTTTATTAATTTGAGTGTTTACGAGGCCAAAATAGTGTGGGAAGACCTCACTAAAGGTTTGTGTACTGGAATGTTGAGAAATTTGTCCTTGAAGCAGTCACAATAAGACGGCATTGGGGATTTCATTGAAATGCTGTGCCATCAGAGTTCACCCAGGAAAGTACGCCATTGTTACCTAGAAACTAGAGTAGTACGACTGGCCAGTTTAAGTTCTAATTGTTAGGTAGGCATTAGGATCTGCTCTACAGATGACTAATGAAGAGCTAATCTGTCTATTGTGAGTATTCCAGTCATATTATATTCTATAACTTTTTTAAATGATAAGCATATATCAACATTTACCAGCGACGGACTTGACAGATCCCCCTTCGTGTCACAAACCCATCATACAGTCCACTTACTATATAATTTACCAAAGTTACTGGTATTAAATTTTATACATTCAAAATTTGATAGGCCCGACTTTGTGGGTGGGAGTGTGTGTGTGTCTGGAAGGAGAGGCATTCTGCAGTCTATACTCTCTAAAACTCCACCTTGCTCAGAGGTACAACTAACATACCTGGAGTTTACCTAAAGAGAGTTCCGGGGGTCAACGTCCCCGCGGCCCGGTCTGTGACCAGGCCTCCTGGTGGATTAGAGCCTGATCAACCAGGCTGTTACTGCTGGCTGCACGCAAGCCAACGTACGAGCCATACATAAGTAAATTCACTAAATTGTTGTTTAGTTGTGCCCCCCTTAAATTACATGGATAAAATATTTCAAGAATGTACCTGTGAACCTGTGTAGATGAATGGTTCAGAGAACCGACAAGTTGATAAATTAGACATATGTGCAACATTTGGGTATCTTTAATGAGGAAACATTTCGCCACACAGTGGCTTGTTTGCACTTGTTTGCACAGAACTGCTTAATGCCTCAAATGATGTAGTGGAAGTTTTAGCAGTAAAGGTCGAGAACCAAAACCTAGTCATTGTGGTAGTCTACAAGCCTCCGGATGCAACATCCCAGCAATTCCAGGAACAGCTGTTAAAAATTGACCACTGTCTGGAAAATCTTCCAGCTCCTGCACCCAACATCTTGCTCCTGGGGGATTTCAACTTAAGGCACCTAAAATGGAGGAATATAGCAAATAATATTGTTGCAGTAATAACACCAGGAGGCAGCTCTGATGAAAACTCACACTCACACGAGCTTTTAAATCTCTGCACAAAATTCAATTTAAACCAGCAAATAATAGAGCCTACTAGACTGGAGAATACACTAGACCTCATCTTCACTAACAATGATGATCTGATAAGAAATGTCACCATATCAAAAACAATATACTCAGATCACAACATAATTGAGGTTCAGACATGTATGCGTGGAGCCCCAGACCGACATAATGAGACTAGTCACGAGGGAGCATTCACCAAATTCAACTTCAATAATAAAAACATAAAGTGGGACCAAGTAAACCAAGTCCTAACCGATATAAGCTGGGAAGATATACTAAGCAACACAGACCCCAACTTATGCCTAGAATAGATTAACTCGGTGGCACTCGATGTATGCACAAGGCTTGTTCCTCTAAGAAAAAGGAGGAGTAGATGTAAAATAGAAAGAGACATGCGCTCCCTTTACAGGCGATGGAAAAGAATAACAGAGCGGCTAAAAGAGGTCAATATATCTGAAATGCGTAGGGAGACACTGGTCAGAGAAATAGCAAGCATCGAACTTAAGCTAAAAGAATCCTTTAGGAGTCAGGAATCGCGGGAAGAACTAAAAGCCATAAATGAAATCGAAAGAAACCCAAAGTATTTCTTCTCCTATGCCAAATCAAAATCGAGAACAATGTCCAGTATTGGGCCCCTACTTAAACAAGATGGGTCCTACACAGATGACAGCAAGGAAATGAGTGAGCTACTCAAGTCCCAATATGACTCAGTTTTTAGCAAGCCGCTAACCAGACTGAGAGTCGAAGATCAAAATGAATTTTTTATGAGAGAGCCACAAAATTTGATTAACACAAGCCTATCCGATGTTATCCTGACGCCAAATGACTTCGAACAGGCGATAAATGACATGTCCATGAACTCTGCCCCAGGGCCAGACTCATGGAACTCTGTGTTCATCAAGAACTGCAAGAAGCCCCTATCACGAGCCTTTTCCATCCTATGGAGAGGGAGCATGGACACGGGGGTCGTCCCACAGTTACTAAAAGCAACAGACATAGCCCCACTCCACAAAGGGGGCAGTAAAGCAACAGCAAAGAACTACAGACCAATAGCACTAGCATCCCATATCATAAAATTCTTTGAAAGGGTCCTAAGAAGCAAGATCACCACCCATCTAGAAACCCATCAGTTACACAACCCAGGGCAACATGGGTTTGGAACAGGTCGCTCCTGTCTGTCTCAACTATTGGATCACTACGACAAGGTCCTAAATGCACTAGAAGACAAAAAGAATGCAGATGTAATATATACAGACTTTGCAAAAGCCTTCGACAAGTGTGACCATGGCGTAATAGCGCACAAAATGCGTGCTAAAGGAATAACAGGAAAAGTCGGTCGATGGATCTATAATTTCCTCACTAACAGAACACAGAGAGTAGTCGTCAACAGAGTAAAGTCCGAGGCAGCTACGGTGAAAAGCTCTGTTCCACAAGGCACAGTACTCGCTCCCATCTTGTTCCTCATCCTCATATCCGACATAGACAAGGATGTCAGCCACAGCACCGTGTCTTCCTTTGCAGATGACACCCGAATCTGCATGACAGTGTCTTCCATTGCAGACACTGCAAGGCTCCAGGCGGACATCAACCAAATCTTTCAGTGGGCTGCAGAAAACAATATGAAGTTCAACGATGAGAAATTTCAATTACTCAGATATGGTAAACATGAGGAAATTAAATCTTCATCAGAGTACAAAACAAATTCTGGCCACAAAATAGAGCGAAACACCAACGTCAAAGACCTGGGAGTGATCATGTCGGAGGATCTCACCTTCAAGGACCATAACATTGTATCAATCGTATCTGCTAGAAAAATGACAGGATGGATAATGAGAACCTTCAAAACTAGGGAGGCCAAGCCCATGATGACACTCTTCAGGTCACTTGTTCTATCTAGGCTGGAATATTGCTGCACACTAACAGCACCTTTCAAGGCAGGTGAAATTGCCGACCTAGAAAATGTACAGAGAACTTTCACGGCGCGCATAACGGAGATAAAACACCTCAATTACTGGGAGCGCTTGAGGTTCCTAAACCTGTATTCCCTGGAACGCAGGAGGGAGAGATACATGATTATATACACCTGGAAAATCCTAGAGGGACTAGTACCGAACTTGCACACGAAAATCACTCACTACGAAAGCAAAAGACTTGGCAGACGATGCACCACCCCCCCAATGAAAAGCAGGGGTGTCACTAGCACGTTAAGAGACCATACAATAAGTGTCAGGGGGCCCGAGACTGTTAGAAGACATGTTTGGCAACACTGAAGAGATAAAAGTGGCCATACTTTATCGGTTGTTGGATCTAGAGGCTTGCCGACATGACCGTCAAAGCCTAGAGAAGTTCTGTATTGAAATTATGAGCTTGACAAATAGTTTCAGAGATTTGCATGATGTGGATGATTCAGAATGGGTCCTTAGCCAGGTGATTCAGAGGAAACTGGCTAGCACTACAGTGCATGAGTTACACTTAAAATATCCGACGAATAGGTTCACGATACAACAAATTGTTGAGGGGTTGGGAGATCTCGTTTCTCATTTGAGTATAGGTGTGAGAGAAGAGTCACCACCATCACCACATAAAAACCCAGACAGTTACTCGAAGATCTCGAGAGATCAGTCTAAAGCTCATACGACTAATGTTGGAGTGCACTATGATAAAGAAGTGTCTAAGGTAAGAACCTCCAAGCAGAACCTCAGAGGCACTCATGCCAGAATATGCGTGTTCTGCGAAGGCGAACACGCTAGCACGAGTTGCCCGGAGTATACAACACTGAGCAGCAGGCAACAGAGACTAAAGGAGTTGAGACTGCTTCAAGTGTTGTGGGGAACACTTTGCAAGAGACTGTGGCACCCAGCTCAGTGAGTGTCGAGTCTGTTGCAAAGGTAAGTACCATACTGCACTATGTCCCAATAATTTAAGGGAACCCCAGGCTAGTAGGGATATCTCTCAGGCAGAGATAGAAAGTGAGTCTGAGCCTGAAATGGTAGCCAGTGTGATTAGTGGGAGTGAAGTCTCTAATCCGAGTGAGAATCACGGAGGTGCTGCCCTATCTACAGTCATGGCAAAGGTTGTGAATGGGCACAGGTCCAAAACAACCCTATTATTCTTTTACTCAGGAGCACAAGTATCCTTGATAACAAAGAAGTTGGTGGCTAAATTAAAGTTGAAGGCCACAAGGAAAGTTAGTATGATGTTGGGAGGGGCTATAAGTCAGGCCCCACCCAAATCTTATGATGTGGTGGATGCCACAGTCAAATTAGGTGGACATCGCAGAGACATTACAGCCTTGGTGGTAGAGACGTTACCCACAACAGTTACAGTGAGAGGTCTTGCTGCAGCAGCTAAGTGATTGAAAGACCTTGATGTGAAGCTGGCAGACCAGGGAATTACCACTGACACAGTCAGAAATGTAGGTATCCTGGTGGGAGCCAATCAGATAGATGACTTCCTGTCTACACAACGGATGTTTAGGGAAGGAATTGGTTTATACAGATCCCCAGTAGGATACATCATAGGCAGCAGGATTCCACCTGAATTCCCTGCCATGCCAGATATAGAAGAAGCTGTCCCCATGATAGCTGGGGGAGTAGTGATAATGAGTACCAGTATACACGATGAACCACCAGGGAAGCCGAACCAGGTAGGGAGTGACGAACACTCGGCCACCTTGGGAAAACACTTTTACAGGGTATGTAAAGAAGGAGATAGATTGCCATTAAATCCAGGGAACCTCGTATCAGTGGGAGGAAAGGCTACCAGGGCATGTGGGCCACTGGGTGGGAAAGTATGGAGCCACTCAGTCAAGGCTAGACATACGAAAGATGTTAAAGTTAAAGGAAAGGGTGCTAAGACCACCGGAACCAACAAGTTTACACCCCCAGAGGTGTCTGCTCGATGAGAGTAGCTGGACGGCACTCTTGTCCAGGGTCCACCGTGGGGGCTCACGGAAGGTGAACTTGATTTAGACTTAGCGCCTACCTTCGCCGGTGGGAGGATGTTGGAACTTATTCGGTCCGAGAAGTCCCAACGAGGAAAAACACACCGTTTGCGGGCCCTTACACCCACCCAAAACACAAACACACTCACCCGGGTTGGCGAAGGTGGTTGGAGGGTACTTCTTAATTGATAGATTTACCCTTCAGGGAAGAAGTAGGTAGTTTATACTGTTAGTACACTAATATTAGGATTATTGAGGCAACTGTAGATAATAATAATGTAGACCTAAGACCTTATCATAGGTAGTAATAGGCCAAATGTAGGCAAACACTAGGTTATGTTAGCTAGGGAGAACTGGCAGCCCAAGTTTGAATGATGAGGCACGGGTCTCGAAGATGCCAGAGCTTCCTTCTAAGACTAGACGCCATCTGAACAACACGTGCCGTGATCAGCAGGCGGCGCCCCCACGTGTCTTCACATATTAGACCTGGGGAAATCTGGTGGAGGCACCTTGACGTACCTTAGATGTCCTCCTCCATCAGGCACATACAGTAAGACAAGACCTCCCTTTTTCTTAGGATCCTGGCCAGTGTCTGGGAAAAATTGCGAGTGAGTTGTGCTGTGGCCTTTGTGTAGCCGGCAGTTCATGACCAGTACGTCTCTTGTCAACTTAGAAGCTAGTGTCCGTTTCTGCATAGTTATACTAGGGGATACACACACCCTTGGATGCAGGAACTTCTGAGGTGCAGGCAGGTCAGTAATATCGATTGAATATTGCAGGAACTAAGGCTCCCGGTTGCACGTGATTTCTGAGGGGAAGTCCAAAGGGGCTAAGCTTAGGGAGGTTGAAGACCAGAATAGATTCTACATCACCAAGTAAGTTAGTCCTTTAAACGTGCATGCAGGCGAGATTTCTTGCAACATCAGTCATTTATGAAAATCTGTCCTATAAGCCACTTGTGAGGCTGAGGTACCGACCTCAGAGCTCGGTGTCAACAGAGCTTGCCAGGGTAGGCGACTCACTTGGAGGCAGTCCAGACAAATTTTCACAGCAGTTGTGAAAGTATTCATCAAAGGAACAGAAGTAGATGGTCTTATTGATAGTGGCAGCTCAGAGAGTTTCATCAACCTGGACTTAGTTAAATGCCACTCCTTGACTCTACATCACTCATCAGGTACCGTTTCCATGGCATCAACATCTCTCTCTATTCAGACCTTAGGGTTTTGTAAGGTAAATCTCAGAGTTAATGGAAAGGACTATCAAGATGTACACTTAGCTATTCTGCCACAACTGTGCTCTGATGTTATCCTTGGTCAGGACTTTCAGAAGCTGCATGGTAGTGTTACCTTAACATATGGAGGTGAACTGCCTCCTCTTGTTGTCTGTGGACTTAGCACTTTATGGGTAGACCCACCAAAGCTGTTTGCAAATCTTACCGCGGATTGCCTTCCTATATCAGCTAAGTCACGCCACTATTCTTATGAGGATTGAATGTTCATTGAGAAAGAAACTCAGAGGCTGCTGAAGGAGGGTATTATAGAACCGAGTAATTCCCCTTGGCATGCACAGGTTGTTGTTGTTAAGGATGATTATAGGAAACGGAGACTGGCTATCGATTACTCTGAGTCAATCAACAAATTTACACTTCTTGATGGGTACCCTCTACCTCGAATTGATGATACAGTGAACAAAATTGCTCAGTACTATGTGTTTAGCACAATTGATCTACAGAGTGCCTATCATCAAGTCCCTATAAGGAATGAAGATAAACCATACACAGCATTTCAGGCTAGTGATGGCCTGCATCAGTTTACCAGAGTCCCTTTTGGAGTCACCAATGGGGTAGCCTGCTTCCAACGAATTATGGATTCACTCATTCAGGAAGAGCAGCTCATGGGAACTTATGCATATTTAGATAATGTTACCATTTGTGGCAAGACCCAGGAGGAACATGATGCAAACCTTGATAAGTTTTTGGAAGCCGCCAAGAAGAAAAATATCAGTTACAATGAGGAAAAGTGCACTTTTTCAACTAAAAGGCTTAGCATCCTTGGCTATGTAGTGGAAGGAGGTTCAATATTCCCAGACCCTGAACGACTACGACCTCTACGGGAACTTCCAATGCCTCAAGACAAAAAGTCACTTCGAAGAGCTCTTGGTCTCTTTGCTTATTACTCACAATGGATCTACAACTATTCAAGTAAAGTCTGCCCATTGAGTGCTACCACATTTCCTGTGACAAAGGAAGCAGAAGCCACTTTCCATACTCTCAAACAGGACATTGAAAACTCAGTAGTTCAAGCCATTGATGAGTCCCTACCATTCGAAGTGGAAACGGATGCATCTGACATTGCCATTGCTGCAGTCTTATCTCAGGCAGGACGACCAGTAGCCTTCTTTTCGAGAACTTTTCAAGGATCAGAGAAGTGTTACGCTGCTGTAGAAAAGGAAGCCCAGGCCATCATAGAAGCAGTTCGCCACTGGAGGCATTATTTAACTGGTAGACATTTTACCATAAGGACTGACCAACGGTCCATGATGTATGTGTTCGACAAGAAGCACAAAAGTAGGATAAAGAATGACAAGATATTATACTGGAGGATGGAACTATCGTGTTATGACTTTGATATTCTGTACCGACCGGGTCAAGAGAACATCTCACCTGATGCATTCTCTAGGTCCCACTGTGGAGCAGCATGTCATGATTTGCAATCACTCTCAGCGCTCCACAAGGCTTTGTGTCACCCAGGAGTTATGCGCCTGTACCATTTTGTCAAATCAAAGAACATGCTCTACTCAGTGGAAGATGTGCAACAAGTGATCAGAGCATGCAGAGTATGTGCAGAGTGCAAGCCAAACTTTCATCAGCCAGAGAAGACTCATCTCATAAAATCCACCCAGCCTTTCGAGAGACTGAATATAGATTTCAAAGGACCTCTACCAAGCATAAATCAGAATAGATATTTCCTTAACATAGTAGATGAATATTCAAGGTTTCCCTTTGTGTTCCCCTGTGCAAATATGACTGCTTCAGCTGTTATTAGTTGTCTTTCAAAGTTGTTCTCTATTTTTGGTATGCCAGCTTATATCCATTCAGACAGGGGATCCTCGTTCATGAGTAACGAACTTCAGGAGTTTTTGTCTAGCAATGGTATTGCCTGCAGCAGAACAACAAGCTACAACCCTCAAGGCAATGGTCAAGTGGAGCGGTTCAATGGTACTATATGGAAGGCAGTTACAATGACATTGAAGTCGCGCAATCTACCTGTTGAACACTGGCAAACTGTCCTACCTGATGCTCTTCACTCTATTAGATCACTGCTGTGCACAGCTATTAATGCAACCCCTCATGAAAGACTCTTCAACTATTCACGTCGTTCCTCTACGGGAGCCTCCGTGCCCACTTGGTTATGTCATCCTGGACCCATTCTCCTGAAGAGTCACCGTAGGATGAACAAGACGGATCCTTTAGTGGAAGAGGTAGAGCTCCTGCAAGCTAATCCACATTATGCCCACATTCACTACCAAAATGGTGAAGAGACTACAGTATCCTGGAGTTTACCTGGAGAGAGTTCCGGGGGTCAACGCCCCCGCGGCCCGGTCTGTGACCAGGCCTCCTGGTGGATCAGAGCCTGATCAACCAGGCTGTTGCTGCTGGCTGCACGCAAACCAACGTACGAGCCACAGCCCGGCTGATCAGGAACTGACTTTAGGTGCTTGTCCAGTGCCAGCTTGAAGACATTTAGCCCCAGTTGAAATCCCCATTAGTGTGGAATCTCAAGATACACCAATAGATGCGAAAGATGCTTCATTTTCTCCTGGAAAGCCCCTTGAGACTACCCCTATGGAAATAGAGGATTCTGCTCCAGCAGTTAGTCAAACCCCGCTGGAAAATATTGAACCTGGTGAAGAGGCTCAAGGGCTATGAAGGTTGGGACGCTTATGTCACCCACCTAACAGTTTGGGAGATTACTGTCTCTTGATATTTTAGAAGGGGGAGATTGTAGTGATACTGCTCCTGTGGGGAGCAGCAGCAGGATAATACTGCACCACCTCTCGGGGCCTTTAACAACAACAACAGCTTGGTGTGTGTCATGGGCGCCAACACATGTTGTGTGATTCTCTTCTCTTATATCCATATATTAGTGATGCAGATTACATGGTGAGTTTAAATATGTGGCCTGTGTTTCTATCACAACAGTCACCACCATCACCACATAAAAACACATATAGTTACTCAAAGACCGAGAGAGAGCAATCTAAAGCTCATACAACTAACGTTGGAGTGTACTGTGGCCAAGAAGTGTCTAAGGCAAGAACCTCTAAGCAGAACCTCAGAGGCACTCATGCCAGAATATGCGTGTTCTGTGAAGGCGAACACACTAACACGAGTTGCTCTGAGTATACAACACTGAGCAATAGGCAATGGAGACTAAAGAAGTTGAGACTCTGCTTCAAGTGTTGTGGGGAACACTTTGCCAGTGATTGTGATGCCCAGCTCAGTGACTGTCGAGGCTGTTGCAGAGGTGAGCACCATACTGCACTATGTTCCAATAATTTAAAGGAATCCCAGGCTAGTAGGGATATCTGTCAGGTAGAGACAGAAAGTGAGCCCGAGCCTGAAGTGGTAGCCAATGTGATTAGTGGGAGTGAAGTCTCTAATCCGAGTGAGAATCACGGAGGTGCTGCCCTACCTACAGTCGTGGCAAAGGTTGTGAATGGGCACAGGTCCAAAACAACCCGACTATTCTTTGACTCTGGAGCACGAGTATCCTTGATAACAAAGAAGTTGGTGGTCAAATTAAAGCTGAAGATCACCAGAAAGGTTTGTATGACATTGGGAGGGGCTATAAGTCAGATCCCACCCAAATCTTATGATGTGGTGTCACAGCTAAATTAGGTGGACATCGCAGAGACATTACAGCCTTGGTGGTAGAGACGTTACCCACGGCAATTACAGCGAGAGGTCTTGCTGCAGCAGCAAAGCGATTGAAAGACCTTGGCGTGAAGCTGGCAGACCAGGGAATTACCACTGACACAGTCAGAAATGTAGGTATCCTGGTGGGAGCCAACCAGATAGATGACTTCCTGTCTACACAACAGACTTTTAGGGAAAGAATTGGTTTATATAGATCTGCAGTAGGATGCATCATAGATGGCAGGATTCCACCTGAATTCCCTGCCACGTCAGAGAGGGAAGAAGCTGTCCTCATGATAGCTGGAGGAGTAGTGATAATGAGTATCAGTATACACAATGAACCGCCAGGTAAGCTGAACCAGGTAGGGAGTGACAAACACTAAGCCACATAAAGAGGGAGATAGATTGCCAATAAATTCAGGGAACCTTGTATCAGTGGGAGGAAAGGCTACCAGGGCATGTGGGCCACTGGGTGGGAAAGTATGGAGCCACTCAGTCAAGGCTAGACATACAAAAGATGTTAAAGTTAAAGGAAAGGGTGCTAAGACCACTGAAACCAACAAGTTTACACCCCCAGAGGTCCACACAGCAAAAACTGGATGGTTGAAGTTAGACCGGAGTCTGCTCAATGAGAGTGGCCGGACGGCACTTGTGTCCAGGGTCCACTGTGAGAGCTTGCGGAAGGTGGACTTGATGTAGACTCATTGCCTACCTTTGCCGGCAGGAGGATGTGGAAACTTATTCGGTCCTAATGTTCCACAGAGCAGATACGTCATATGAAGGCCCTAGTATTCCACGGAAAGGCCGTCTGAGTTCTGCTGGCCCTTACATCCACCCAAAACACACACATACACCCGGGTTGGCAAAGGTGGTTGGAAGGTACATTTTAATTGATAGATTTACCCTTCAAGGAAGAGGTAGGTAGTTTATACTGTTAGTACACTAATATTAGGATTATTGAGGCAACTGTAGATAATAATAATATAGACCTAAGACCTTAACGTAGGTAGTAATAGGCTGGTAATATAGGCAAACACTAGGATAGGATATATTAGCTAGGGAGAACTGGCAGCCCAAGTTTGAATGCCGAGGCACGGGGTTTTGAGACCACAGTGCCTCTTTCTTTGTCGAAACTCCGAACGAGGCACACCGCCAGGAATGTCAGGGCAGTGTCCCATGTGTCTACACATACTAGGCCCTTGGGGAAATCTGGTGGAGGCACCTCAAAGTACCGTAGATGACCTCCTCCGTCAGGCCCATACAGTAAGACGAGACCTCCCTTTCTCAGTATTTTGGCCAGTTTCTGGGGGGAATTTGCGAGTGAGTTGAACTGTGGGTCTTTGTGCAGTTGGATGGCCAATGACCAGTATGTACTGTACCGGCATCTCCTCGTTGCTAAGCTTAGAAGCTAGTGTCACTTCCTGTATAGGTATACTAAGGGTTATTCTCCCCCTTGGAAACAGGAATTTCTGAGGTGCAGGCAGATCACTAATACCAACTGAATATTGCAGGAATTAAGGTTCCTGGTTGCACATGGTTTTGAGGGAAAGTCCAGAGGGGCTAAAGCTTAGGGAGGTTGAAGATTGGGATACATTCTCCAACGCCAAGTAAGTTAGTCCTTTATTCGTGCATGCAGGTGAGATTTCTTGCAACATCAGTCATTTATGGAAATCTGTCCTATAAGCCACTTGTGAGGCTGAGGTACCAGCCTCAGGCCTCGGTGTCAGCAGAGCTTGCTAGGGTAGACAACTCACATGGAGGCAGTCCAAACAAATTTCCACATTTTCTTTTTGTAACTGAAATACATCCAGTGTTGGTATAATTTATGTTAATTGTTTTAGAAATAATTTCTTAATTTCGGGTGTTATTTAACCTAACCTAAAATTTGGGAAATTTTGTTTTTGGTCTGCCTCTCCCAAAAGAATTCGGTGTCATGTGCACATGAATGCCAGGACTGAATACCTAGTTTCTCTTTGAGGTACAGAGGATGGAGTTATGAGCCACCGAGAAACTTCTAGTTATTTCCAGACAGAGAAATGCTGAACTATAATAGAATATAAGAATAAAGATTATGTATATTTCCAAAGAAAGTAGACCGGATATGATCAGACATTTTTGTGTAATTATTGTTGTTATAATGATAAATAAGTAATGTATTTTGGTTATCTTTATTACCAAAACGTTTTCCGTGCGCAGTAGACTTCATTAATCGAATACAGAGATTATTTTTATATTGGAAATAGTTAAAGAAGTGGACAGGTAATTTTAAGATCTCTTACGCTTGAAGAGATGATAAAAAAATTTCAGTCTTAGCACTGATGGAAAATGTTTAGTCTTCTAGTCTTGATATATCTAAAGCAGAGGTCTGAGGATGGAGTCTTATATATTGTAGCTGGATGACAGATGCAGCAGTTGGAAACTGCATCACAAGTAGGTAGATTCTACCCCACTAGCAGAAGTAGGTCATGCCAGCAAGCTGGGCTAGTGGTTAGCAACAGAGTTGTAGATAATACCCTCTTTACCAAGATTCCATAGTGTTGTGCCAGACATGTGCACATTCAGCTCAATCTTGTTAAATAGTCAAAAGGGTGACTGTTTAAGGCGACTTGAACAGTTGCATTATGGTTTTCTCACTGGCTGCTTGTTTTCTGTAATAATTTGTTATTTTTAAGGATAAAGAACAGTCTAACCTAACTTCAGCTAACTTACAGTAGACATGTGATGTAAACCATACCTGGAGGGTGTTTCGGGGGTCAACTCCCCTGCATCCCATTCTATGACCAGGCTTCGCGGTAGATCAGGACCTGATCAATCAGGCTGTTACTGCCGGCCGTACACAAACCGACATACGAACCACAGCCTGGCTGGTCAGGAACTGACTTAAAGTGCCTGTCCAGCTTCCTCTTGAAGACAGCCAGGAGTCTATTGGTAATCCCCCTTATGTATGCTGAGAAGCAGTTGAAGTCTTGGGCCCCTGACACTTATTGTGTTGTCTCTTAGTGTACTTGTATGTATACATTAATGGTACACAATACAGATAAGATGATGACTAAGACACTTGTATCTTATTGATCAACTTGCCGATATTGTTTTGGCTTAAGCCGATGGGAGAATTGGATCTGCCTCGCATGGGCCAGTAGGCCTGCTGCAGTATTCCTTCTTTCTTATGTTCTTAATATATGTAATTCTAAACACTTCTAATAAATTTTTGCAAGTGTCAGCTAATCTAAGCTGTAATATCTCTTAACACACCTTTCTTTCTTTTTAAGGGAATTTTAAATAATCTTAGTTAACCATTAGCATACATAGTCTGTAATTTTGAACTGTATGATTTTTCAGTATATGATGCTGGTAGGAGGTGATATGCTGGAAGATATTTTTATTTTTTTTTATCACACTGGCCGATTCCCACCAAGGCAGGGTGGCCCGAAAAAGAAAAACTTTCACCATCATTCACTCCATCACTGTCTTGCCAGAAGGGTGCTTTACACTACAGTTTTTAAACTGCAACATTAACACCCCTCCTTCAGAGTGCAGGCACTGTACTTCCCATCTCCAGGACTCAAGTCCGGCCTGCCGGTTTCCCTGAATCCCTTCATAAATGTTACTTTGTTCACACTCCAACAGCACGCCAAGTATTAAAAACCATTTGTCTCCATTCACTCCTATCAAACACGCTCACGCATGCCTGCTGGAAGTCCAAGCCCCTCGCACACAAAACCTCCTTTACCCCCTCCCTCCAACCTTTCCTAGGCCGATCCCTACCCCGCCTTCCTTCCACTACAGACTGATACACTCTTGAAGTTATTCTGTTTCGCTCTATTCTCTCCACATGTCCGAACCACCTCAACAACCCTTCCTCAGCCCTCTAGACAACAGTTTTGGTAATCCCGCACCTCCTCCTAACTTCCAAACTACGAATTCTCTGCATTATATTCACACCACACATTGCTCTCAGACATGACATCTCCACTGCCTCCAGCCTTCTCCTTGCTGCAACATTCATCACCCATGCTTCACACTCATATAAGAGCGTTGGTAAAACTATACTCTCATACATTCCCCTCTTTGCCTCCAAGGACAAAGTTCTTTGTCTCCACAGACTCCTAAGTGCACCACTCACCCTTTTCCCCTCATCAATTCTATGATTCACCTCATCTTTCATAGACCTATCCGCTGGCACATCCACTCCCAAATATCTGAATACATTCACCTCCTCCATACTCTCTCCCTCCAATCTGATATCCAATCTTTCATCACCTAATCTTTTTGTTATCCTCATAACCTTACTCTTTCCTGTATTCACTTTCAATTTTCTTCTTTTGCACACCCTACCAAATTCATTCACCAATCTCTGCAACTTCTCTTCAGAATCTCCCAAGAGCACAGTGTCATCAGCAAAGAGCAACTGTGACAACTCCCACTTTATGTGTGCTTCTTTATCTTTTAACTCCACGCCTCTTGCCAAGACCCTCGCATTTACTTCTCTTACAACCCCATCTATAAATATATTAAACAGCCACGGTGACATCACACATCCTTGTCTAAGGCCTACTTTTACTGGGAAATAATTTCCCTCTTTCTTACATACTCTAACTTGAGCCTCACTATCCTCGTAAAAACTCTTCACTGCTTTCAGTAACCTACCTCCTACACCATACACCTGCAACATCTGCCACATTGCCCCCCTATCCACCCTGTCATACGCCTTTTCCAAATCCATAAATGCCACAAAGACCTCTTTAGCCTTATCTAAATACTGTTCACTTATATGTTTCACTGTAAACACCTGGTCCACACACCCCCTACCTTTCCTAAAGCCTCCTTGTTCATCTGCTATCCTATTCTCCGTCTTACTCTTAATTCTTTCAATAATAACTCTACCATACACTTTGCCAGGTATACTCAGCAGACTTATCCCCCTATAATTTTTTTGCACTCTCTTTTATCCCCTTTGCCTTTATACAAAGGAACTATGCATGCTCTCTGCCAATCCCTAGGTACCTTACCCTCTTCCATACATTTATTAAATAATTGCACCAACCACTCCAAAACTATATCCCCACCTGCTTTTAACATTTCTATCTTTATCCCATCAATCCCGGCTGCCTTACCACCTTTCATTTTACCTACTGCCTCACGAACTTCCCCCACACTCACAACTGGCTCTTCCTCACTCCTACAAGATGTTGTTCCTCCTTGCCCTATACACGAAATCACAGCTTCCCTATCTTCATCAACATTTAACAATTCCTCAAAATATTCCCTCCATCTTCCCAATACCTCTAACTCTCCATTTAATAACTCTCCTCTCCTCATTATTCTTGTGGAAATTTTTTGCATAATTTTCTAAATGTAGAACATATAAGTTAATAATATAATAATTATATAATGAAATATGATGCTGATTTGACCCTTTCGAGAAATTTCGAGTGATGGGTGTAAATCAGCTGTGAGGGGACGCCAGAGAGACGCCACATTGAATTTAATGCGTGAATATTGGACTGTATTGTGCAATGTAATCAGGCATTCTCGAAGGTCAATTGGTATATATCAGCCTCAATCCGTAATTTATAAATTGGTGACATGTTCATGCTGCAGAATTGGGATAGTATGGAAAACCCTTACAATTCGGCAGACAGGACGGAAAAATGGAGGACTTCAATGAATCCTTCCCAACAACACAGCTAAGTGATGCTTACCCATAATGTACAGTAGTTCTTGCATTGGCCATCATAAATCCTAGCTGTTAGGATAATGTTAGGATGAGTTCCATCAGCATTAAGTGTCTTCCACTAATTAAATGGTAAGTGTTAATACTAATTATATTTTGTGTACCCAGCAAGCCTAATCATATACAGTCCACAACTTTAATTAACCAGAGTAGCTGATTTTAGTATTGTAATTCTTAATTTAATGTAAAGTCTAGCTTTTTGTGAAAGTGGTGAAGAAGTGGGCATCGAGGGAGTGACAGTTTAGCGACCTGCTGTGACTTAAGTCCCACTTACCTCACCCAAATTACTTGCAGGTAATAATTCAGGTAATACCCTGTAAATCTCATGCAGGTAATTTACTCACATAATAACAATTATTCATAAAATTATTTTAAAATGAAACAGAACATGTGTGAGCCATTCAATATTAGTTTTTATGGACAGACCTTTAATCATAATTACATTCTTCTCTACGAGTCCACTTGGAGGATCCCATCACACTTTAGGTACAAGAGATATATATACTGTATAATTTTTTGCTTATTTTTATTACTAAAGTACAGTATATTTAATCCTTATACAGAATTTACTATAAAACTACTCCAATTTCTGAAGATGCTTATCAAACCAGTGTATAAAATACTAAGATATTAAATCTAGAGATGATAATGAATCCTGCGATGTCGTTATCTTCACATGGCACCACAACACTATTACTACGTCTAGAAAAGTTACATATCAAAGTTTGCGCCCCAACAGTATTACGTCTAGAGCAGTTTACCCATCACTCTAATGACACTAATTGCCACCGGGCGTTCCTAAATAGTGATACATTCTACAGTGATCATTACTACAAAAAAATTCCAAATCACAGTGACCACTATAATTATAATACCAACTAGGTTCTTAGTCTCTGTTGTTACGTTGCAGTACACCAGTAATGATAAATACATACTTTTTTTTATTTCCTATGAACTGTTTCAGAGTATAACAATGAGTAGAACTTGATGGCCAAGCTAAATGTATGCCTTAATTTACTTTAAACTTCTATGCTTGTTAGAAAAAAAATGGACTGCTTGGATAAGTTAAACTATTTGCCTTGAGGCCCGATGCTGAACACAGTCAAGTTGCATGATAATATAATAAAGCATTAGCTAGCTAAAATACAGTGAGGGGCTCAGGGTTGTGTCCTGGGTAAGACTCTGTGTGCACAGGTGCATGTCTCTTGCGATTCACCTCATACCGACTGTCCGGTGATGGCTGTTCTCCGGCGAAGTGCACATTATTGTTGTTATTCTCCTTTGCCAAGTTCTCTCTTAATCTCATGAGCTCTTCCCCTACACCATACTTCATCAGGTTGAACTCTGACACTACCAGAGAGAGGCGACCCAGAAGGTAGTTGAGGTTATTCTCAACATCATCGACCTTTGTGCTGATTTTGTCGACGGTACCGTCCATGTTCCCCACGCGAGACAAGGAAGCGTTCATGTGCTGCTTAGTGGTATCCTTCAGCTGATCCAGCAGATCTACAGACTGTGTCATCTGTTGGTACATAATACCAATCTGCCGCCACACTTGTGAGATCTCCTGCTCCATCTTCGCAGTCATGTTGGTCAGAGCAGAGGTCTGATTCTTCAGAATGGCGAAAGAAATGTTGCTAATTTGATCCGAAAGGGTCGAGTTTATGTTACTTCCGCTGTTTTTCACAATTTCTCCAAGTTCTAGGATGATCTGTTGGATACCGAATTCGATGCTACGTTTGGTGTCAAGGACAGAATCTGCTGTGTTGATCATTACCTGCTCGACTCTTTTTAGGCTACTAATCTCTGCAGACAAATCAGAATAATTTTCCAAAACAGTTTGTTGAAGGTTCTCTGCCTGTGAAGCCCTGTCGTCAAGGATATCAATGATGTTTGAGGTTCCTTCCTTCAGTTCATTACTTAAGGTTGATACTGTTTCCGCCACTGTGGCTGCTGTGTCCCTCACTGCTGTGGTCACGTCAGAAGAGAAGCGTCCTAGTCCCTCCTGCGTAGTCCTGTTAAGATTCCGCAGATTTTGCGCCAAGTCAGCCACCGAGGCGTTGATGCGAGCTTGACCAGCATGGCTGTCCTCCAGCAACATTTTAAGTGTGTTTAAATGATCATTCAGTCCCTGAAACACAAGTATACGTCATTTCATTACTACCAACTAAAAGCGGTGTTTAATGAACATATATTGTCTTAGTTACTGCCACATGATAGATACAGCATCAGCAGGTAAACTATCCAGATTCCATTTCACATGGAATGCCACACACTAAAGTCAAGTGCTTTTTCCTGAATTTTACTGATGAAATGTTAATGCTACAGAAGGGTAACGTCCAATCTTAAATCTAAAATCTGTATGTATGTACCGCTTAAGTTCCAGCCAATAAAGATAACTTCATAAGTCCAAATATTCGTCATTAATGCAGCACAAGACAACGAATTTAGATTCCCTCACCGCAGGTAGGCTGTGCAAGTATTCATTTTGTTTACTACATAAATCTATCAGTGAGGCTTCACTATACATGCGTTGTCCTGAGGCTGCTTTTATGCATATTTAAAAGCTTTAGACATTTTTATGACAATCCCTTAATTACATTCCTTTACCAAAGGAAGTCGATCGATACAAATTATCGTTTTAATCTCACCAAACTCTGCATCTTACCTTTGCAGCCTACCTTTAACTTCTACCTTTCACTAAGTATAACAACTACTGCAGCCTACCTTCCACTAAGACAGTCTAACTTCTACAGCCTATCTTTCACTAAGATAGTATAACTTCTACAGCCTACCTTCCACTAAGACAGTATAACTTCTACAGCCTAACTTCCACTAAGATAGTATAACTTATACAGCCTAACTTCCTCTAAGATAGTATAACTTCTACAGCCTAACTTCCTCTAAGATAGTATAACTTCTGCAGCCTAACTTCCTCTAAGATAGTATAACTTCTACAGCCTAACTTCCTCTAAGATAGTATAACTTCTACAGCCTAATTTCCACTAAGATAGTATAACTTCTACAGCCTAACTTCCTCTAAGATAATATTACCTCTGTAATTTACTTTCCACTAAGATAATATTACATAAGAACATAAGAAAGAAGGAACACTGCAACAGGCCTGCTGACCCATGCGGAGCAGGTCCATGTCCCCCCCGGATTAGACCAATGACTCCCCCCACCCCCGGATTAGCCCAATGACCCACCCAGTCTGATCATCTCCGCTCAAGGATGGAGCACTGCACCAGACCCAGCAGAATAAGCTAGTCAGGTCCAACTCACACCCACCCACACCCACTCATATATTAATGTAACCTATTTTTAAAACTACACAACGTTTTAGCCTCAATAACTGTACTCGGGAGTTTGTTCCACTCATCCACAACTCTATTACCAAACCAGTGCTTTCCTATATCCTTCCTGAATCTGAATTTTTCCATTGCTGCGAGTCCTGTCTTGGCTGGAAATTTTCAGCACGCTATTTACATCCCCTTTATTTATTCCTGTTCTCCATTTATACACCTCAATCATATTCTGATACATGGGATCATCTTTGTCATCCTCCTCTGTACGTTTTCCAGAGCATTTATATTCATTCTGTAATACGGTGACCAGAACTGAGCAGCATAGTCTAAATGAGGCCTAACCAAGGATATATAGAGTTGAAGAACAACCTGGGGACTTCTATTATTTATACATCTAGATATGAAGCCAAGAATTCTGTTAGCTTTATTGCGAACACTAATGCACTGTTGTCTTGGTTTTAGATTACTGCTAACCAGAACTCCTAAATCCTTTTCGCAATCAGTAGTATTAAGATCTACATTATTTAGTTTATATGTGGCATGGCTATTTAACTGTCCAACATTTAGAACTTTGCATTTGTCAATATTAAACTGCATCTGCCATTTCTCCGACCATTGCATCAGTCTATTCAAATCATCCTGGAGTGCTGTAGTGTCCTCATTAGAATGAATTGGACGGCCTATTTTGGTGTCATCAGCAAATTTATGTCGCTATTTATTCCCTCATCTATGTCGTTTATGTAAATTGTGAACAACAACGGGCCCAACACTGACCCCTGAGGAACACCGCTTGTGACGTGCCCCCATTCTGATTTCTCCCCATTTATGCAAACTCCGTGTGCCTTAAGTTTCCTCAATAGCCTCTGGTGTGGAACTCTATCGAAAGCCTTACTGAAGTCTATATACACAATATCATATTCATTATCATGATTTACCTCCTCAAACACTTTAGTGAAATAAGTTAGTAAATTCGTAAGACAGGAACGCCCCTTTGTAAAACCGTGTTGAGATTCATTAATCAATCTGTGCCTGTCAAGATGACTACGAATTGTTTCGGGAATTATTGATTCCATAAATTTTCCCACTATGGAGGTAAGGCTTATTGGTCTATAGTTCGAAGCCAAGGACCTGCCTTGTAAATAGGTATTATATTTGCCATTTTTCCACTTATCAGGCACTATGCCAGTTTGTAGTGATATGTTAAAAAGATTAGCCAAAGGTATGCTAAGTTCCTCTTTACATTCCTTTAACACCCTTGCAAACAGTTCATCAGGGGATTTGTTAGGTTTTAGTTTCTCTATTTGTCTGAGGACCATGTCGCTAGTTACCGCAATCGTACATAGTTTATCATCCTGTTCTACATAATCTATTATTTCTGGAATATCGCTAGTATTTTCCTGGGTGAAAACTGAGAGGAAGTAGGTATTTAGAATTTCACACATATCCTTATTACTGTCAGTGATCTGACCAGAGTTACTCTTAAGTGGGCCAATCTTGTCGCTAATCTTACTTCTGTATACCTGAAAGAACCCTTTTGGGTTAGTGTTTGAATCCCTTGCGACCTTAGCCTCATAATCCCTTTTTGCTTTTCTTATTCCTTTCTTTATTTCTCTCTTTAATTGAATATGTTGATTACTTAACTGCCCATCCCCTCTTTTGATACGCCTATATATGCCTCTCTTTTGACCAATGAGATGTTTCCACTAAGATAAAATTACCTCTGCAGTTTACCTTCCTCTAAGATAGTATAATTTCTATAGCCTACTTTCCACTAAGATAATATTACCTCTGTAGTTTACCTTCCACTAAGATAATATTACCTCTGTAGTTTACCTTCCACTAAGATAGTATAACTTCTACAGCCTACCTTCCACTAAGATAATATTACCTCTGTAGTTTACCTTCCACTAAGATAATATTACCTCTGTAGTTTACCTTCCACTAAGATAGTATAACTTTTACAGCCTGCCTTCCACTAAGATAATATTACTTCTGTAGTTTACCTTCCACTAAGATAATATTACCTCTGTAGTTTACCTTCCTCTAAGATAATCAACTCTGCAGTTTACCTTCCACTAAGATAATCAGGTCAGCAGTTTACCTTCCACTAGGTTAGATAACTTCTGCAACCAACTTCACACTAAACTATCTCGAAAATTTGAAAATGTAAAAAAGAAAAAAAATGGACTTGAAGTCCGAATGTACTTGACGCAGCCTGATACACCATATATATATATATATATATATATATATATATATATATATATATATATATATATATATATATATATATATATATATATATATATATATATATATATATATTAGTGTCGTTTGCATGTAGAGTATCACAACCCTGCTGAAGTTACTTATTAAAACCCACCTTCTGCGTCTGCTCGGAAAGTTTGTGTAATTCCTCCTCCTGACGGCGGTAGTGTTGATTTAAGACGTCCAGGCGAGTGGTCACGTTACTTCCCTCGCTGCACTTTGGTTCTTGGTCTCGCTCTCGCTGCTCCATCTGTCAATTGATCTTTCCGTTAACGCTCAAAACGGGGACGAAGAATACGCAAGGTTGTGAGCATAGTAGCGAGTGTAGACTACTGATGGTACATAATGCCGAGGAGCTGATGAATAAGATAGTGTATAACACTTGGTAACTTTATTGCCGTTCATCTTTTATTACGACTATTAGCATAATAAATTGTAAGTACCTATTTCTTCTGAAATGAATCTAAGTGATGCACATGTGTATTGTTCATTAGTTAGTTTAGTTTAATATGTTTATTATGCACACCATACCCATCTCAATAATTGATACTCTCCTTCGGAGGAACCATCCAGTAATACAAGATAAACTAGCTACTGTATTCCCTGAAAGCTGTAAAAAAACAGATATATTTACTGAGTATACCCGGATATACCTGGAAAATGATAATAATAATAATAATATCTTCATTTACTACAAATACATGTAAACGGTATACAAACCTAGTTGAGAAATATTATGACACACATTATACTGGGAATTGAATAGATCGCAAAAAAAGAGAAAATGTATGTAAGAGTTTGAATTGTGATGGAATTGTCATGTTGAATCATCGGTTCGCTAGTGTTACATCATTGGTGCGAGCGCATCATCAGCTACATGACACAAAGATGATTCACAGCACATCATCATCCTGGGTGTGCAGGGCTCTGCGGTATGAATGACTGCTTGATCATGGTCAGTATGTGAACAACGGTGTGGTAGTGAGAACTGGCTATGATTGAACATGAAGCAAGGGCGGCTTGTGAACCTGACTGTCATGAGCATAGAATCTGACATCCTGCACTTGTTGGATTTTGATGGAGTCATCAGAGACTTTTCCATCAGAAAAGTGTGGAATGTACCTGGCTTATAATATTTTATCTGATTGAAGATAATTCCTCATAAGTCTGTAGATTACTTTTAAGTTACATTTGCAAATGAACAGAAAGGGTGCTAAAATACACTATAAATCCAATTTATTGTTTCATTTCTTCATCTTAAGAGTATGGTACGGATATTGAGAGTGGAGAAAGATTTCCAAGGAGAAACTTAAAAGTCTTCTAACCATTAGAGTTAGACCTTTTTCATGCAAGGGGCCCCCCACAAAACTGGCCCCGGGGCCCCCACCACCTAAATCCGGCACTGGTTGTGAGTATATAAACTAGGCAATAGGTGTATATCTGTATAAACTAGGCAACTGATGTGTGTGTATTAAGTTTATACAGACACACAGCTACTGCTGTGTGTCTGTATAAACTAGGCAGCAGATGCATGTCCATTAACTAGGCAGCAGGTATGTGTATAAACTATGTAGCAGGTGTATCTGTATAAACTAGGCAGCAGATGTGTTTGCATAAATTAGGCAGCAGGTGTGTGTATAAACTCGGCAGCAGGTGCTTGTATAAACTAGGCAACAGATGTGTATCTCCTCTAGTTTCACATCATCTTTGAACAGATACGCCTCTCTCTCGATTTCTATTGTCATCTTGTTTACATACACAAGAAACAGTACTAACCATAGTGGAACCTCTCTCAATTTAGCCAATTTCTACATCTCTTCCTGGAAAATTACTTGTTCTTTCCTTCCTGTTAGGTATTCCTTGATCCACTGTAGTGCTTTCCCTGTTATTCCTGCTTACTCCTCTAGTTTTTGTCACAGTCTCTTGTGAGGTACTCTATCGATCACCTTCCTACAGTTCAAAAATATACAGTCCACCATCTTCTCTGTTTCGCCTAACTTCCGTTGTCTTGTCACAGAACTCGAGCGGATTTTTGTAACAGGATTTACCATCTCTAAAACATTCTTTTCTATGTATTCCACTACTTTTCTTCTGATAATCTTCTCCATAACCTTATGTACTATGCATGTCAGTGATACTAACCTGTAGTTTAATGCTACCTGTCTGTCCCCTTTCTTAAATATCGGGACTACACTCTTTGTTTCTCACACCTCCGGTAGCTGTGTTTGTGTGCGTGTGGGCATAAATTAGGTAGCATACATATATGCATAAACTAGGCAGTGTTAGTGTGGTGTGTGTGTGTGTGTGTGTGTGTGTGTGTGTGTGTGTGTGTGTGTGTGTGTGTGTGTGTGTGTGTACTCACCTAGTTGTACTCACCTAGTTGAGGTTGCGGGGGTCGAGTCCGAGCTCCTGGCCCCGCCTCTTCACTGATCGCTACTAGGTCACTCTCCCTGAGCCGTGAGCTTTATCATACCTCTGCTTAAAGCTATGTATGGATCCTGCCTCCACTACATCGCTTTCCAAACTGTTCCACTTACTGACTACTTTGTGGCTGAAGAAATACTTCCTAACATCCCTGTGATTCATCTGCGTCTTCAACTTCCAACTGTGTCCCCTTGTTACTGTGTCCAATCTCTGGAACATCCTGTCTTTGTCCACCTTGTCAATTCCTCTCAGTATTTTGTATGTCGTTATCATGTCCCCCCTATCTCTCCTGTCCTCCAGTGTCGTCAGGTTGATTTCCCTTAACCTCTCCTCGTAGGACATACCTCTTAGCTCTGGGACTAGTCTTGTTGCTAACCTCTGCACTTTCTTTAGTTTCTTTACGTGCTTGGCTAGGTGTGGGTTCCAAACTGGTGCCGCATACTCCAATATGGGCCTAACGTACACGGTGTACAGGGTCCTGAATGATTCCTTATTAAGATGTCGGAATGCTGTTCTGAGGTTTGCTAGGCGCCCATGTGCTGCAGCAGTTATTTGGTTGATGTACGCTTCAGGAGATGTGCCTGGTGTTATACTCACCCCAAGATCTTTTTCCTTGAGTGAGGTTTGTAGTCTCTGGCCCCCTAGACTGTGCTCCGTCTGCGGTCTTCTTTGCCCTTCCCCAATCTTCATGACTTTGCACTTGGTGGGATTGAACTCCAGGAGCCAATTGCTGGACCAGGTCTGCAGCCTGTCCAGATCTCCTTGTAGTTCTGCCTGGTCTTTGATCGAGTGAATTCTTCTCATCAACTTCACGTCATCTGCAAACAGGGACACCTCAGAGTCTATTCCTTCCGTCATGTCGTTCACAAATACCAGAAACAGCACTGGTCCTAGGACTGACCCCTGTGGGACCCCGTTGGTCACAGGTGCCCACTCTGACACCTTGCCACGTACCATGACTCGCTGCTGTCTTCCTGACAAGTATTCCCTGATCCATTGTAGTGCCTTCCCTGTTATCCCTGCTTGGTCCTCCAGTTTTTGCACCAATCTCTTGTGTGGAACTGTGTCAAACGCCTTCTTGCAGTCCAAGAATATGCAATCCACCCACCCCTCTCTCCCTTGTCTTACTGCTGTCACCATGTCATAGAACTCCAGTAGGTTTGTGACACAGGATTTCCCGTCCCTGAAACCATGTTGGCTGCTGTTGATGAGATCGTTCCTTTCTAGGTGTTCCACCACTCTTCTCCTGATAATCCTCTCCATGACCTTGCACGCTATACATGTCAGTGACACTGGTCTGTAGTTTAATGCTTCATGTCTGTCTCCTTTTTTAAAGATTGGGACTACATTTGCTGTCTTCCATGCCTCAGGCAATCTCCCTGTTTCGATAGATGTATTGAATATTGTTGTTAGGGGTACACATAGCGCCTCTGCTCCCTCTCTCAATACCCATGGGGAGATGTTATCTGGCCCCATTGCCTTTGAGGTATCTAGCTCACTCAGAAGCCTCTTCACTTCTTCCTCGGTTGTGTGCACTGTGTCCAGCACTTGGTGGTGTGCCCCACCTCTCCGTCTTTCTGGAGCCCCTTCTGTCTCCTCTGTGAACACTTCTTTGAATCTCTTGTTGAGTTCCTCACATACTTCATGGTCATTTCTTGTTGTCTCTCCTCCTTCCTTCCTTAGCCTGATTACCTGGTCCTTGACTGTTGTTTTCCTCCTGATGTGGCTGTACAACAGTTTCGGGTCAGATTTGGCTTTCGCTGCTATGTCATTTTCATATTGTCTTTGGACCTCCCTTCTTATCTGTGCATATTTGTTTCTGGCTCTACGACTGCTCTCCTTATTCTCCTGGGTCCTTTGCCTTCTATATTCCTTCCATTCCCTAGCACACTTGGTTTTTGCCTCCCTGCACCTTTGGGTAAACCATGGGCTCATCCTGGCTTTTTCATTATTCCTGTTACCCTTGGGTACAAACCTCTCCTCAGCCTCCTTGCATTTTGTTGCTACATATTCCATCATCTCATTAACTGGTTTCCCTGCCAGTTCTCTGTCCCACTGAACCCCGTTCAGGAAGTTCCTCATTCCTGTGTAGTCCCCTTTCTTGTAGTTTGGCTTCATTCGTCCTGGCCTTCCTGCTTCTCCCTCCACTTGTAGCTCTACTGTTTATTCGAAGCTTAAAACCACATGGTCACTGGCCCCAAGGGGTCTTTCATATGTGATGTCCTCGATATCTGCACTACTCAAGGTGAATACTAAGTCCAGCCTTGCTGGTTCATCCTCTCCTCTCTCTCTTGTAGTGTCCCTTACGTGTTGGTACATGAAGTTTTCCAGTACCATCTCCATCATCTTAGCCCTCCATGTATCTTGGCCCCCATGTGGGTCCAAGTTCTCCCAATCGATCTCCTTGTGGTTAAAGTCACCCATGATCAGGAGCTTTGCCCTGCATGCATGAGCTCTTCTGGCCACTCTAGCCAGTGTGTCAACCATCGCTCTATTGCTCTCGTCGTACTCTTGCCTTGGCCTCCTGCTGTTCTGTGGTGGGTTATACATCACTGCTATTACCACCTTGGGACCTCCAGAGTGAAGCGTTCCCGCTATGTAATCACTTTCTTCTCCGCTGTGTCCTCTTTCCAGCTCATCAAAATTCCAGCGATTTTTGATCAGCAATGCCACTCCTCCACCCCCCCTGTTCCCCCTGTCTTTCCTCAGGATTTGGTATCCCATTGGAAAGATGGCATCTGTTATCATACCTGTAAGCTTAGTTTCTGTGAGAGCTATGATGTCCGGTGATGCCTCTTTGACTCTTTCATGCCACTCCTCCCACTTATTTGTTATTCCATCAGCGTTTGTGTACCGTATCTTCAGTTTCCTTTCCAGCACTGTGGTTTGGGGGGCCTGTGAGGGTGGGAGACCTGGTAGCATACTGTAGGATTCTATAGCTCGGTGTTGGGTGGAGGCTGTGGGTATGGATTATAGTGTGTGTTGGGATGGTGTGATAGGTTGTATGGTTCTGAGAATAGTTGTGTGTGTGCTTGCTCTTGCTGTTCTGTTCTGCTCTGACTGACCTCTGCTGGTTCCATCCTTGTCTCTTTTCCTAGCTCCTTTCGCTTTTTTGTCCTCTCCCTCAGCTGCTGTCATTCTGATTGTGTTCTGTCTCTGTCTAGGAACACCCTCTTGTACTCTTCCAAGTATTTCAATCGTGGTTTCTCTTGGAGGATCCTGTTCCGCACTGTTTCCGTCCTGAGAATCAGCTTGATTGGTCGGTTTCTCCCCTTCGAGTACCTCCCTATTCTCTGAAAATTTACAATCTCGTCCATCTCTTCACCTATTTCCGTGATGATTTTCTCAATCTCCTTTCTTTCTTCCTGCTGCCTTTCAGTGTGTGTCCTTTCCTCTCTCTCCTGAAGCCCATGGATAAACACTGATTTTGCCCTTTCCTCCTCCCATTGCCTCACCCTCTGTGACTCTGGATCCTGCCTGTATGTGGTCAGTTTCTCCCTTGATTTTTCCAGTGGGTCTTGATAGCATGGTTGTGCCTCAGCATTCGACCTATCACCCTCTCCATCTGCAACCAGCTGTTCTTCCCTTTCACTCCTTGGCCCTCCTTGGCAGGCTGATATGACCTTAGCATAATTCATAATTCCTTCCTTCCTGTTCGGCCTCGCAGCTTCATATGCCTTGTCTTCTCTGGCCACTGCCCCTGTAACTCGCTTCAGCCTATTTATCTCAACTTCTAGGACCCTTATCTTGGCTACTGCAGTTTCGACTTGTGCCTCCCAATTCTTTGTCTCCTTCTCCAACCTCTTTTCCAATTTCACAGAGAGCTCTTTCTCCATTTTTTTCAGAAAGCTCTCCTAATTTTCTCTCCCACTCTTGTTCCATCCTTTTCCACTGCTCCTCCATCCACTCCTCCCTACCAGAACCATTCTCATCTGATCCTTGGTTCCTGCAAGTCCCCACCATTTTTTTTTGTGAGAGAAGAGAGAAGGGAAAAGTAGAAGGAGAGAGAGAGGGGAAGAGTGAGAAGGGAAAGGGGGAGAGAGAGTGTGAGAGGGGGAAAGAGAGAGAAGGGAAGGGAAGGAGAGGGGGAGAGTGAGAAGGGAAAAATGGGGAAGAGATGGAGAGAGAGAGAGAGAGAGAGAGAGAGAAGGGAAGGTAGAAAGAGAGAGGGGGATAGTGAGAAGGAAAAAGGGGAAGAGAGAGTGAGAGTGAGAGTGAGAGAGGGGGGAGAGAGAGTGAAGGGAAGGGTAGGAGAGGGGGAGAGTGAGAAGGGAAAATGGGGAAGAGAGAGAGCGAGAGAGAGAGAGAGAGAGTGACTGAAGACATACTTCCTAACATCCCTGTGACTCGTCTGAGTCTTCAGCTTCCAATTGTGACCCCTTGTTTCTGTGTCCCCTCTCTGGAACAGCCTGTCTCTGTCCACCTTGTCTATTCCCTGCAGTATCTTATATGTTGTTATCATGTCTTCCCCATACACTTCTGTCCTCCAGTGTCGTCAGTCCAATTTCCCTCAACATTTCATCGTACGACATTCCCCTGAGCTCTGGGACTAGCCTTGTTGCAAACCTTTGTACTTTCTCTAACTTCTTGACGTGCTTGACCAGATGTGGGTTCCAGACTGGGGCTGCATACTCCAGTATGGGCCTAACATACACAGTGTACAGTGTCTTGAACGATTCCTTATTAAGGTATCGGAACGCTATTCTCAGGTTTGCCAGGCGCCCGTATGCTGCAGCAGTTATCTGGTTGATGTGTGCTTCCGGAGACGTGTTCGGTGTGTTGTGTGTGTGTGTGTGTACTCACCTAGTTGTACTCACCTAGTTGAGGTTGCGGGGGTCGAGTCCGAGCTCCTGGCCCCGCCTCTTCACTGATCGCTACTAGGTCACTCTCCCTGAGCCGTGAGCTTTATCATACCTCTGCTTAAAGCTATGTATGGATCCTGCCTCCACTACATCGCTTCCCAAACTATTCCACTTACTGACTACTCTGTGGCTGAAGAAATACTTCCTAACATCCCTGTGATTCATCTGTGTCTTCAGCTTCCAACTGTGTCCCCTTGTTACTGTGTCCAATCTCTGGAACATCCTGTCTTTGTCCACCTTGTCAATTCCTCTCAGTATTTTGTATGTCGTTATCATGTCCCCCCTATCTCTCCTGTCCTCCAGTGTCGTCAGGTTGATTTCCCTTAACCTCTCCTCGTAGGACATACCTCTTAGCTCTGGGACTAGTCTTGTTGCAAACCTTTGCACTTTCTCTAGTTTCTTCACGTGCTTGGCTAGGTGTGGGTTCCAAACTTGTGCCACATACTCCAATATGGGCCTAACGTACACGGTGTACAGGGTCCTGAATGATTCCTTATTAAGATGTCGGAATGCTGTTCTGAGGTTTGCTAGGCGCCCATATGCTGCAGCAGTTATTTGGTTGATGTGCGCTTCAGGAGATGTGCCTGGTGTTATACTCACCCCAAGATCTTTTTCCTTGAGTGAGGTTTGTAGTCTCTGACCCCCTAGACTGTACTCCGTCTGTGGCCTTCTTTGCCCTTCCCCAATCTTCATGACTTTGCACTTGGTGGGATTGAACTCCAGGAGCCAATTGCTGGACCAGGTCTGCAGCCTGTCCAGATCCCTTTGTAGTTCTGCCTGGTCTTCGATCGAGTGAATTCTTCTCATCAACTTCACGTCATCTGCAAACAGGGACACCTCAGAGTCTATTCCTTCCGTCATGTCGTTCACAAATACCAGAAACAGCACTGGTCCTAGGACTGACCCCTGCGGGACCCCGCTGGTCACAGGTGCCCACTCTGACACCTTGCCACGTACCATGACTCGCTGCTGTCTTCCTGACAAGTATTCCCTGATCCATTGTAGTGCCTTCCCTGTTATCCCTGCTTGGTCCTCCAGTTTTTGCACCAATCTCTTGTGTGGAACTGTGTCAAACGCCTTCTTGCAGTCCAAGAAAATGCAATCCACCCACCCCTCTCTCTCTTGTCTTACTGCTGTCACCATGTCATAGAACTCCAGTAGGTTTGTGACACAGGATTTCCCGTCCCTGAAACCATGTTGGCTGCTGTTGATGAGATCATTCCTTTCTAGGTGTTCCACCACTCTTCTCCTGATAATCTTCTCCATGATTTTGCATACTATACATGTCAGTGACACTGGTCTGTAGTTTAATGCTTCATGTCTGTCTCCTTTTTTAAAGATTGGGACTACATTTGCTGTCTTCCATGCCTCAGGCAATCTCCCTGTTTCGATAGATGTATTGAATATTGTTGTTAGGGGTACAGATAGCGCCTCTGCTCCCTCTCTCAATACCCATGGGGAGATGTTATCTGGCCCCATTGCCTTTGAGGTATCTAGCTCACTCAGAAGCCTCTTCACTTCTTCCTCGGTTGTGTGCACTGTGTCCAGCACTTGGTGGTGTGCCCCACCTCTCCGTCTTTCTGGAGTCCCTTCTGTCTCCTCTGTGAACACTTCTTTGAATCTCTTGTTGAGTTCTTCACATACTTCACGGTCATTTCTTGTTGTCTCTCCTCCTTCCTTCCTTAGCCTGATTACCTGGTCCTTGACTGTTGTTTTCCTCCTGATGTGGCTGTACAACAGTTTCGGGTCAGATTTGGCTTTCGCTGCTATGTCATTTTCATATTGTCTTTGGGCCTCCCTTCTTATCTGTGCGTATTCGTTTCTGGCTCTACGACTGTTCTCCTTATTCTCCTGGGTCCTTTGCCTTCTATATTTCTTCCATTCCCTAGCACACTTGGTTTTTGCGTCCCTGCACCTTTGGGTAAACCATGGGCTCATCCTGGCTTTTTCATTAATCCTGTTACCCTTGGGTACAAACCTCTCCTCAGCCTCCTTGCATTTTGTTGCTACATATTCCATCATCTCATTAACTGGCTTCCCTGCCAGTTCTCTGTCCCACTGAACCCCGTTCAGGTAGTTCCTCATTCCTGTGTAGTCCCCTTTCTTGTAGTTTGGCTTCATTCGTCCTGGCCTTCCTGCTTCTCCCTCCACTTGTAGCTCTACTGTGTATTCGAAGCTTAAAACCACATGGTCACTGGCCCCAAGGGGTCTTTCATATGTGATGTCCTCGATATCTGCACTACTCAAGGTGAATACTAAGTCCAGCCTTGCTGGTTCATCCTCTCCTCTCTCTCTTGTAGTGTCCCTTACGTGTTGGCACATGAAGTTTTCCAGTACCACCTCCATCATCTTAGCCCTCCATGTATCTTGGCCCCCATGTGGGTCCATGTATGTGTGTGTGTGTGTGTGTGTGTGTGTGTGTGTGTGTGTGTGTGTGTGTGTGTGTGTGTGTGTGTGTGTGTGTGTGTGTGAGTGTGTGTGTGAGTGTACTTACCTACTTGTGGTTGCAGGGGTCGAGACTCAGCTCCTGGCCCCTGTGTGTGTATGTGTGTTTCAGGAGTCAACATTGCTTCCTTTCTTAGCAGTCTTACTTGTTCCTGGATCCTGTCAGCGGTGGCGGCCAGCGAGGCTCCCAGGTGCTGGATGGATGCGACGGTCTGGCTCTGACAGGTGTCCATACTGGAAGAGAGACGGTCGTGTCGCTGCTGTAGTTGTTCCATGTGCTGACCCACAGTCTCACCCACGATCTTCACCTGAACTCAACAAAGCAACATATCAACTATATCGAAAGATTGAGGTCAGAGATGAGGATAGGATGAAGAGGTGGATTATAAATGAATAATTGTAATAATTGCGCACCTTTAGCGCCAATATGTAAATGTAAAAGATTAACACAGTAATGTGTAAAAAACTAAGTTAGCCAAATAAAAAAGTTAAGAAAATACTCATCATGTGTACTAAACACTGTGGATCGACCTGACCACCACACTGACCCGAGGTCAATACCGTAGCCATGACGATGTTAGTTTCAAAATCTGAAGCAGCTGCTGCTATGGTAACAATCAGTGGCCTACGTGACCCAGTCTCCATGAAGAAAATCTCAGAGTATAAACGATTGAAAATTATATTTATAAATAACTGGAATGATGTTAATAAAATATAATATTTTATATAAGACTTTTACAGGATTGTTATAAAATAACTTCATCCAACATGAACCAAATAAATGCTATGAAAGTTTGATTTTTTTTTTTTGACATCGTTTGTAAGATATTGATAAAAATGTAAATGTAAAATAAGTTACATTAATGATGATAGATAAATGGTTCAAAGAACCGACAAGTGTCTCAGTTATCACAGATTAGTGACAGAGGTTCTAAAATTTATAAAGAATGATGTCGTCCAACACTCAAATATCTGTTAATTTAAACAAGACGTGAGTCTACAAATTAATACAAGGAACCACTGTATATTATTACATAACAATGAGAAACAAAGTGCACAAATATCGTGTTTTTATCTTTAAAGAAATTATTCAGGTATTGGTAATTAAACATTACCCGGACGTGTCTATATTCCAGATTATAAGTGATCACATTCAGTAGTTATGAAATATTAAAAAGTTAAACATAAAAATATTTTAATAGGTTTTATGAGCCTAACTTGACAATAATGTTATGTTATCATTGACGTCAGACGTGACCAGCTCAACAGCTGATGTCTGGGAACACCTCTGGCAAAGCTGCTCTTAAACATAACAAGGTGGGAACTAGACTTTCTCTTACTACCATAAATAACCACAGAAAGTTTGAAGTTAACCTGAACAGGCATTCTCTTGTCCCGACGAGCAAATTAAAATCTTGCAAATAATAATAATAATAATAATAATAATAATAATAATAATAATAATAATAATAATATAATAAAAATAATAATAATAATAATAATATAATAATAATAATAATAATAATAATAATAATAATAATAATAATAATAATAATAATATAATAATAATAATAATAATAATAATAATAATAATAATAATAATAATAATAATATAATAATAATAATAATAATAATAATAATAATAATAACAATAATAATAATAATAATAATAATAAAAATATAATAATAATAATAATAATAATAATATAATAATAATAATAATAATAATAATAATAATAATAATAATAATAATAATATAATAATAATAATAATAATATAATAATAATAATAATATAATAATAATAATAATAATAATAATAATAATAATAATAATAATATAATAATAATAATAATAATAATAATAATAATAATAATAATAATAATAATAATAATAATTATGTGAGGAAACAAAGTAATGTAAAATCTTCTTATTTCACCAAAGATTCAGTTTCCGAGGATACTAAATTAGTCATTAAATTTGACATAAACAACGAAGAAATCACAGTCGGTCCTGCCATAGTTCACAACTGTGCTTCTGATAACAATCTTCAGGGGAAGTGCCTTGATACTGGTGAAGAGTTCTTGATCCAAGGACTGGGGTTATCTTTCCTTTATTTGGATTAAACCTGGCCCTATCATGCAGGGGTGGCTATCTGGTTGGAATGTGGGGGAGGGGGCTTGGAGAATTATTTTGAAACCACGTTATTATCATTATTATTATTATTACTACTATTATTATTATTGTTTTTATTATTATTATTATTATTATTATTATTATTATTATTATTATTATTATTATTATTATTATTATTATTATTATTATTATTATTATTATCGGGGAACTTTCGTGGTGCGGAGGTAAATCTTTAGGGTTGAAGTTTCCCCTCTATGTTACCCCGGGCGCCGCTCCTCCCGTATGTAATAATCCTGATTACTGACCTCGTTAGAAATCTTCCTCATCTCCTGCTGGAGGAGAGTGTCCACACCGTTGACCTTCCTGGTGAGCTTCTTGAGGTTCTTGATAACACTGTTCTCGTCAGCAGCTGCATCACCTCCAGGGAACTCTTCCAACGCTGGTCCTGACGCCAGCATTCGGTCGAGGCCTTGGGCAATTTGGCTCATCATCACTCTCTGTCGCTCGTCAGTCTGTAGCGATGCACATCGAGTTGAGGATATAGAATAGGATCATTAAAATATACTGTAGAGAGCATAGCCATCATGGTAAAAGGTTAACAGGCGACCACAGGGGCAAAAATTACGATATGAGGAACATGTTCATATGCCATTACATGGCGTCTGGACACCCACCAAGCAGGTTTTTGGCTAGAAGACCTAACGCTGACAACTGTGTATGTAACTGGAAAACGTGACGCCTTCCAACAATGTCCACACACTGTCCACCTGTGTGGACATGGTTGGAAGGCATAACGCCGACAGTGTTGTCATCATGTCATCCATGACCCTTCTGTCTTCTTAATGTCATATCTAATATCTCTTAACTCTGAATCTTGTGGGTCGCACACAGGAAAATAAATGTGTTAGAAGGCTCCAGTTGTGTTGTAAATCAAACCCTGCACAGGATGACTCACCCTGCTAAAACGTTATGAATATTTGGCAGTGAGTATCCGTACGACGCGATATATTAAATAACACTGAGAAAATTACAGCATAAATTTCCTCTCTGCAGGCCTATTCTTTCCCCCGTCCCCTTCCCTTCCCAAGTCCCGCACCTCTCTTTCCCATCAAGGTTGTCCTACACTACTGAAGGTAATCTTGTGAAACAGATATGATTAGTATATACATGGTATACAATACCTACAAGATAAAGAATTAGTCACATGTGCAACATCTGGATATCTTTATTGTAGATTTTTCGTCATCCAGCAGCTTTATCAATACAGTATAAAGACATAATGTGAAGACTGGAATTATATACAAAGGACGAGGTAATCAGTCCCTCAGCCTTGGAGTTGGTGATGAGCACCGTAGTCATGAAGAATCTGAGCGTCTTCAAGACTACAGTGTTCATCACCAACTCCAAGGCTGAGGGACTGATTACTTCATCTTTTGTATATAGTTCTGCAGTCTTCACATTATGTCCTTGTATTGTATTAATAAAGCCACTGGATGGTGAATTATTATTATTATAATCAAAAAGAAGCGCTAAGCCACAAGGACTATACAGACTGGATGGTGAAACGTCTACAAATAAGATACCCAGATGTTGCACACGTGTTGTGGAGAAATTTTCTCCAGGAGGGAGGTATCAGCCCCTTTCAGCCCTGAGGGGCCCAGCCTTCTCAGAAGGGGCAAACATCTTGTTTACTGCTACAGCAAGTAATTGATCTCAGATGCAATACGAGTATGTGACGTGGTCAAGTGACCACCTCTCCTTGCAAGAGTCCAGTGTTGCAAAGTGTAGTTTAATAAGAGACAGTCAATCTCTTACTTTAGCAGGACAATTAAGGAAAATCCTGCTCCCACTTTATTACCATAGTAAAGATAGTGTACATTGTTGTCTATGCTCAAGACAGCAAGAATCAACCATTCTGCTTTGCTTCATGGAGGAAGTTTGGCAAGGAAGGAAAAAGTACCAGGTCAGCTTTTCCTTTATGTTCTAGAGGCACTGCAGCGGCGTAGGATGCTGTGAGGTCAGATTACTTTTGACGCTACTGAGAGAGACATTGATGTGCAGGGATAACCAATAAAGAACACTGTTCCGCGCATTTTGCACAAAAGAATCTTAAAAAAACACTTACAGAAAAGTGTGATCAGCTTCTTTAGTGACATTATGGTGTGAACAATTATTGATGAACAGTGTAACGAGTGTAGTGCGACATTCTTCAAAGAACACAATTCTTCAATCAACACATCGGATATCCAGGCGTAACTGTGGGTCAGACACATATACTCAGGTAAGTGTACTAACTCGTTATGTACTACTAATGACTGCGCAGTTGAGTATAAGTTGCGAGTTAGTCACTTATCATAAACCCCGGTGATAAGTGGACCTTTGAGTCCACACAAGTAAGTGTTATGAGCAATCTGATAATTTATAATCATACATAATGTAAATACATTATGTATGATTGTAAATTACCCCCTAGGGGTAATTTATAATCATACATAATGTATTTACTTTACAGCCCATTGCGAAGTGGATACGACAGCTTCTCAAGACCTCGCCTGCAGGGGCGGCTGTGCAGGCGATGAGCTGTCTTACCAAGATAAGTTCCCCCTATATTTAAACTTTAACCTTAGCTGGTAAACCATTTCTCAACATGTGTCTAATTCATTAGATATGATTTGATTGTCGCTGTGACAGAGAGAGGCATTAACCCTCTGCCTCATCCATAACCCCTGTTCTATATCCCTGGATATCTCGTGTTAAAGACGATGGTAGGAATTTGCTATCCTCTAGCTATTTATCTGCGAACCTGAACATATCGGTTATATCATGTTTGTTGATATGGTAAATCTTCTCGTACTTTACGCAGAATGACTCGCAGCTGAGTGTAGCGAGTATGGCTAACAACTGAACAACTCGGTTTCAGTCGCTTTCTTGGGTTATCCTATGTTATGGGCTCTCCGGGTTAAAATTCAATTAAAGTTTTCTTCTCTGTAATGTTTAACTCACTGATAAGTTTTTTAAGATGCGATACGACGAAGCTGATTATGTGCACCGTGGAGGTTGAGCAAGTCTGCTGTTATCTGGCGGCTCTTGCCACTACAACTACCACCATCCTGTCTTGTCTGTTACTGCCTTCACATCGGAACAATATATTCGACTATTTTTGGATCAAGAAATACCATTCTTAAACATTTCCTCGCATCACACCATTCTTCACCACCAACTCTACAACGAAATCTGCCGCCTTCAAACTAACCAAACACAAAGGTATTTTGCATACCGTGTGAAACCTAATGCTAAGGCTAAACCAAAACTTGTTATCTCCTGCCAAGAAACTCAACCTGAACTGGGTTTATATTAAAGAAACACTCTAAATCCAATATTTGCACCCTTCCACCCACACGCTTCACCTCGAAGCCATGAAAATTATGGCTACCCGTTCACTGGGGTGTCCAGGGACGTGGGTGAGTGTGGGCGTGCTGCTGTGGGTGGTGGCAATGAGCCGCCCCTGCTTTGCACGCTTCACCGTCTACTGGAACTCTCCGACAGGAAACTGCGCCAAGTTCGGTGTCCATATCGACGCCTCAGCCTTCGGCATCGTCCAGAACACTGATGATGTCTTTTATGGTGATAAGGTGGGTGTTGTGCTGTGTCATTGTGTGTGGTGTGTTGCTTGTGTTGTGTTGTCCGAGGTTTGTGGTGTGTTGTGTGGTGTGGTATTTGTTTTTCGGGAAAAATGATAAAGAATTAAGGAGCATTATAACATAAAGAAAAAACCGCAAATTAGCAAGTTACATATATGGTGGCATACTAGTTCTGTGCCTTGAATTTAATATATCATAAACAATACCACGGGCGGGGTATGGTTTGTTTGCGATCGTGTCATTACGATTTCGTGAGTCATGTTAATATATTATACGATGCATGACTGTCATAGTTGATGATCTTCTATCCGATCACTTCCCAAGACTCACAACTGTCAATCTTGATCATATCTCCAGCAATCAAGGAGGAAACTTATTCTCAACCCAGATCACAGAGATAACTTTAGTAACCACTTGGATCAATGGTATAAGAATTACGAGCCCATTGGCACACGAAAATTCAATGATAATCTAGTTGCTACTATTGAGACTACTCACAGATCAGGTGGGCAATAAAAACCAATGTAAATACTATAAAGATCCACAGCTACGCAATCTAACACATGTAGCTACGAGGATTGGTAAAGCTTACCGTGAATGTAGAACCCCAGACCTGCTCAGAACGTTCCAAAGAATAGAAAGCAAGAACTTAGGCAACAGGAATGGGAACAATTTGTTAGTGGGTTAAATAGGTCTACCACTTTAAGTTTGGCTTGGAAAGGTATAAATAAAATAACCAGGAAAAAACTGGTAATGTTGCTCATCCCTTTCCTCTGGAAAAAAGAAATGACCTAATAAATAACTTGTCCAAAACATCCAGGCATGAAAATCTCTCATCTCGTATTAGAAAAAAACTTTGAGAGTGCTTCTGAAGAAAGGTTGAAAATGATTAATTTTATGAGCCAAAATATTGATGAGAGTGATTGCCTCTTCATCGAGTATGAATTAGATAATGTATTAAGTAAATGTCGGTCAACTGCTTCTGGAGAGGATGGTATAACCTATGATATTCTCAGAACTCTAAGGCACGTGCCTGATAACCCTTTGTTAGCACTGTATAACCTCAGTTACACTGAGGGTGTTCTTCCTACTTCCTGGACCAATAGCCTCATTGTGCCTATCCCTAAGCCCCAACAGCCTGATACATTTAGACAGATCTCCTTAACTAGTTGTCTTTGTAAAACTTTTGAGAGAATGATACTTAACAGACTGTACTTCAGAATCAGACACCAACTTCCCTCTCATCTCTATGGGTTCATGAAAGGTGAAAGTCTACAGAATTGTATTTCCACCTTTCTCAAAGCACACACCTCTACTAGTTTTGCCATATTTTTTGATCTAATGTCTGCATTTGATATCGCAAACAGAACTGTTATACTACATGAACTAGCCAATATGAATATTGGTGGTAGCTTACTCTGCTGAATAATAGGATACCTGTTAAACAGAGTATCCTCTGTCCTCTACCAAGGCTTTAGAAGCGAATCTAAAGAAATGTCCCTAGGTACACCGCAGGGAGGAGTTCTGAGTCCCATGCTCTCCTAAATGCTCTACCTGCTTCACCTAAACATATAGTTATAAGGTATGCTGATGACATCATGATCCATACAAAAGGACATAAGAAGATAAGCACCATTCTTAATGAAGTTCAAGCAATTTGTAGTCGATTAGGCCTCATAATATCTTCCTCTAAAACAAAGATATTAACAAACAAGCGACATCTCCCATCCATCTATTTGCCGAATGAAAACATTAGCTACGTTAAAACTTACAGATATCTTGGTGTAGATGTATCCTTTAATAAATCCACTATACCACAACTAAATAAGAATTCTCTCGATGAAATACATAAATGTTATTGTGACTTAATGTTTGCAAATATACAGCATACGAAAGAGAAGGAGAAGACAAAAGAGAAGAAGAAAAAGAAGAAGAAGAATATTAGAAGGAAAATCCTAGAATGCCATCAGTGGAACTTATTTTCACCGTGGTTCTCTTGAAGATCCTTTCCCAAGATACGACCCTCAGTCCTGCGTAACTCCTAGATATCCAGGAGCTGCTAGGTGAACAGGGGCTGCTAGGTGAGCAGATGCTGCTAGGTGAACAGGTGCTGCTAGGTGAACAGATGCTGCTAGGTGAACAGATGCTGCTAGGTGAACAGGTGCTGCTAGGTGAACAGGTGCTGCAAGGCGAACAGGTGCTGCTTGGTGAACAGGTGCTGAAAGGTGAACAGATGCTGCTAGGTGAACAGATGCTGCAAGGTGAACAGGTGCTGCTTGGTGAACAGGTGCTGCTAGGTGAACAGGTGCTGCAAGGTGAACAGGTGCTGCAAGGTGAACAGGTGCTGCTAGGTGAACAGATACTAATAAGTGAACAGGTGCTGCTAGGTGAACAGGTGCTGCTAGGTGAACAGGGGCTGCTAGGTGAACAGATGCTGCTAGGTGAACAGATGCTGCTAGGTGAACAGGGACTGCTAGGTGAACAGGTGCTGATAGGTGAAGAGGTGTTGCAAGGTGAACAGGTGCTGCTTGGTGAACAGGTGCTCCTAGGTGAACAGATGCTGCTAGGTGAACAGATGCTGCAAGGTGAACAGGTGCTGCTTGGTGAACAGGTGCTGCAAGGTGAACAGGTGCTGCAAGGTGAACAGATACTACTAAGTGAACAGGTGCTGCTAGGTGAACAGATACTACTAAGTGAACAGGTGCTGCTAGGTGAACAGGTGCTGCAAGGTGAACAGGTGCTGCAAGGTGAACAGGTGCTGCTAGGTGAACAGATACTAAGTGAACAGGTGCTTCTAGGTGAACAAGTGTTGCTAGGTGAACAGATACTACTAAGTGAACAGGTGTTGCTAGGTGAACAGATACTACTAAGTGAACAGGTGCTGCTAGGTGAACAGGTGCTGCAAGGTGAACATGTGCTGCTAGGTGAACAGATATTACTAAGTGAACAGGTGCTGCTAGGTGAACAGATACTACTAAGTGAACAGGTGCTGCTAGGTGAACAGATACTACTAAGTGAACAGGTGCTGCTAGGTGAACAGGTGCTGCAAGGTGAACAGGTGCTGCAAGGTGAACAGGTGCTGCTAGGTGAACAAATACTATTAAGTGAACAGGTTCTGCTAGGTGAACAGGTGCTGCTATGTGAACAGATACTACTAAGTGAACAGGTGCTGCTAGGTGAACAGATACTCCTAAGTGAACAGGTGCTGCTAGGTGAACAGGTGCTGCAAGGTGAACAGGTTCTGCAAGGTGAACAGATACTACTAAGTGAACAGGTGCTGCTAGGTGAACAGATACTACTAAGTGAACAGGTGCTGCAAGGTGAACAGGTGCTGCAAGGTGAACAGGTGCTACTAGGTGAACAGATACTACTAAGGGAACAGGTTCTGCTAGGTGAACAGGTGCTGCTATGTGAACAGATACTACTAAGTGAACAGGTGCTGCTAGGTGAACAGATACTACTAAGTGAACAGGTGCTGCTAAATGAACAGGTGCTGCTAGGTGAACAGGTGCTGCTAGGTGAACAGGTGCTGCTTGGTGAACAGGTGCTGCTAGGTGAACAGATACTACTAAGCGAACAGGTACTGCTAGGTGAACAGATACTGCTATGTGAACAGATGCTGCTAGGTGAACAGATACTGCTTGGTGAACAGATACTGCTAGGTGAACAGATACTGTCAGGTGAACAGGAGCACATGTCCAAACATTTACCCGTACGTCTTTTCGTGCCCAGAATTCGGACCGGGTCTTCTCGTTATTGAACAGAAGACCCGTGTGTATAGGTTGTAATTTAATTTTAAGACGTAACTTAAAGAAATTACAATAGTGTTACATAGACACTGTGTACAAAAAAAAAAAACGAGGATGACCCAACAAAGCCTAACACAGCGAGTTATATTTCCTTGTTTCAGAGGGCACAGAGAGGCAGGAGCAACACAGTAATGTAATAAAGTTGGTAGAATTACCGACAATATGTAAAGTAAAAGGACACAATGACATGATGAATGGTTTGAAAAACCGACCAGTTGAAGATTGAGACACTTATGCATCATATGGGAACCTTTATTCAGGAAACGTTTCGCCTTCCTCTTTGTATTGGACTGATGAAGCCACTGTGTGGCGAAACGTTTCCTGAATAAAGGTTCCCATATACTGCATAAGTGTCTCAATCTTCAACTTGTCGGTTTTTCAAACCATTCATCACAACTGTCAGACACTGCAGCATCATGGGATCTTGTTATAAAGAATTCTTCAACACTTGTTCAACCTTTGGACGAAGACCTACTTCGACTAGTGGATGGTACCACTATGACCCTGCCTCCGCCTGCTTCATCTCACCTCACTACAGTATAGAAGCCACGTCTACGGCCCTATGCTGTACATTCTACAAGATTGATGGACTGAACACATCGACTCCAGGCTGAGGGACTGATTACCTCATACTCCTCCTCTCCTTACGCCTTCCTCTTTGTATTGGACTGATGAAGCCACTGCGTGGCGAAACGTTTCCTGAATAAAGGTTCTCATATGCTGCATAAGTGTCTCAATCTTCGACACAAGTGCAACTAATGTGACATTTATTGAGGCAACGTTTCGCTCTCCAGGAGCTTTATCAAGCCATTACAAACAATACATGTATGTATAATGTTCGCCAAGACCGTAGTCCTGGCACGGGTCTCAATCTTGCGATGACCCGTCTCTGGCTCCCGAGGGAGAAAGGTTTCTACAATGATGCGACATATGCTGTTCAAGCACTCTTCTGGTCAGTTCAACTGGTGCATCTCATAAGCGACAACACCGTATGTACTTCTAACTGTGGACACTAGCGAGGAGGAGGATATGTCGTTATCACAGGTAACAGCTTGTCTGGTTCGTTGACTCCATGGTACACTAGTGTGGCCGCAGTCATCTCTGGGTCCTCTTCGGGAGGGAATATCACTCCTAGTTGCCTGCGGAGCGTCTCAGTAACTTCGCACTCCAGAAGATAGTGTGTTAGGGGCCGCTGGACAACGTGCTGACAGTACTGGCACATCTCCTCAGCCTTGTCTACCATCATCTTGGCTGTGGGAAAGCCCAAACGAAGCCGATGGATGGCGGTACACTGCGCTCTGGACCAGCTTCTATCATATGGAGGGGGTTCTCCCTGAGTCGCTGCTCGGTACCACTGTTGAGATGGGGTATCACCTAAGACCTCCCCCATAAGTTTCATGGCTCTGGCAGCCACCAGTTTGGTCTGTCGTAGGCTGATTGGGACAGTAATCCCAACATGTGGATAGTCTGTTGCTGCCTTGGCTGCATCATCTGCCGCCTCATTTCCCCGGATGCCAGCATGGCTGGGGATCCAGTTCAATGTCGATCTGTTACCCAGAACTTCTAAGGCTGTCATTATGCTCAGGATCGATGTGATGAGGTGAACATTGTCCTGTGGTTGAGGATGGGAGAGGGCATTGATTGCAGACGTGGAATCAACATGTATGACAGGTCGGAGTCGATGTCGTAGGGCATGTGACAATGCCTGCTGAATCGCCACCAGCTCAGCTTGAAGGATCGTGCAGTGGTCAGGGAGTCGCCAGCCTTGTGTGTGACCATTGTGGTACAGTCCAGCTGCTGCTCTCTTCCTGTCAGGGTCGACAGAACCATCTGTGAAATACACTGCACATGTGCCTCCCTCTGCCAGTGCCATGCTTGTCTCAGCATGATTGCTGAGAGTGTCTTGACTGCAGAGACGCTTAGAGATGGGTAGCTGCATGATGCAAACATCGGCTGGATCTGGGCGCCAGGGAGGTGGTGGATGGTACCCAGCAACAGGAAGGTCACAACTCTTCTCAAGGAGTAGTTGTATAGGCAGCAGCATCCGCCCAGCAGCACAAAACGAACGAATCCAGGAGTAGTCCGTGAAGAGTGTGGGATCTTGTGACATGGTTGTCAATATCCGTCTCCTTAGTGGGGTACCTTGCTGCCTGTGCAGAATCGTGGCCACTTTGCAGGTGTTTATGTATCTTACTCAGTCAGCCAAGGAAGGAAGCCGGGCCTCAGATCTGAGACATACTGTGTTGGTCCAGATGGGGGCCCCAAGCATAGTTCTTATCGCCTGATTTTGTATGACCTCCACTCTTTGCCTGCTCTGCGGGAAGAGATGAGCTAAAGCCGGTGCACCGTAGTCAATGAGCGAGCGTATAGCTTGTATATAGTACAAGCGAAGTACATCTTTGCTTGCCCCTGCACGGTGCCTCATCATGGCTCTCATGGCGTTGAGTCTGAGTAGAGCACGTGACCTGACATACTCGGCCTGTTTCTGAAAGGTCAGCTTTTTATCAATGTAGATTCCCAAGTACGGGTAGGAGCCTGTCCACTCAAGTTCTATATCCTGAATACGTAATCTATTCACAGGATCTGGTCCCTCAAACAATACATGGACACAGAGGGTATATAAAGGCTCAGAGTGAGGTGCAATACTAGTGAGGTAACATTTCGATGTTCACTAGTGGTAGTAGTAGTAGTAGTAGTGGTAGTGACAAAAGTAATACAATATGATAGAGCAATTAATTCGTACAAGAGTAAAAGGATATAAAAGCTATTACTTGGGTAACATAAAAATAGGTTGGACAAATATAGACTGGAAAGAGGCAGCTTGTTTCAGTGTTCACTCTCTGTAATGCGCTTTGTGTAGTATAACAGGAGAGACTATGTGATGGCAGGGTTTACTGTTTTCAGGAGGATTCTTGAAGTCTTAGCAAGAATCCTCCTGAACATATATAGAAGTTATTGGAAATTAAATATAAGTGTGTTAGGTGATGAGGAGGGGTTGGAGGGGTTTTCAGTCCTATGGAGGGAGCTTAGTGTGGAAGAACAGGGAGTGGATGACATTGTGACATGGTGGGATTGTGTTGCAAAAGAAAGGATTAGAAAGTTTTATGTGAGAGAAGGAAAACTTATTAATAATTTAAAATATGGACTGGCTAACTATTTAGAGGATAGGTTAAGAGGTTGCTATGGGCGGGGGGTGGGGGGGAATAATTTTCCTATGGATGAAATAGCTGAAATAAAGGGGAGGATGAGGGTGTTGCAAAATGAAAGGTTTCAAGCTGTAAGGGTGCAGGCAGGGGTGGAAGAAGTGTTTTGGAGCGACAAGCCGTCAGCTTGTGTTTTGCAGCATCAAAAGCAAAGGCAGGCAGTGACAGCTATTCCATGTTTAGAGGTAATGGAGATGGTTGGGAATTATAGAGCAGGGCAGGAGATACGAATCACGAAGGGGATGTGTGCGTATGGGGAGGCGTGGTACGAGAAGTACTGGAACAGTGGGGGGGTGGGTGACATGGCGTTGGACAAGGTGTGTATGTATGTGACGTGTAATTTAGGAAATAGTGATAGAAAGGCTTTAGGTGGGACTATTACGGCAGAGGAAATAGAGAATGCGTTAAGGGGAATGAGGAAGGGGAAAGTGCCGGGTATTGACGGTCTCCCAGTAGAATTTTATTTACAACATTGGACGTTAATAAGGGGATTTATAGTTAGGTTATTTAATCGTATGAAGGAGAAGGGTAAGTTGGGGGAGAAGCAGGTAACAGCAGTTGTAGTGTTGGTCCCGAAGGTCAAGGGGCAGCCCACCCTTCGGGAGTACCGAGCCATATCACTGATGTGTGCAGACTATAAGGTGTTCGCAAAAATTTTAGGTAATAGGTTCAAAGGTGTTGTGGGAAGGGTCGTGTCAAAATCGCAGTTTGGGTTGCCAGGAAGGTCGATGACTGAAGGACATGGCATACTGAGAAGTTTTGTGTAAGCTAAGGGTGGGGGTGAAGGGGCGGCTTTGTTGGCTCTAGATTGGCAGGGAGCATATGATAGAGTGGAAAGGGGAGCTTTGCAGGTTATACTTAGGAGACAGGGTTTTGGGGAGGAAATAGTCGAGTGGGTAAATACGTTATACAAGGGGGCGAAAATGAGGATACAGATTAATGGGTGTATGGGGAGGGATATTGCAATGGGTAGAGGCCTTAGACAGGGATGCCCCATGTCACAAATATTATTTGCATGTTTCCAGGACCCCTTTTATAGAATGGTTGACCGCAGCTTATGTACGCCAGGTGAGGGAAGTGTGGGGGGTGGGAGGGCCTGGCCGGGTTTAATTGGATATGTTGACGACACCACTGTTCTCATTCGCGAAGGGATGTCAATGGGAGTGTTGGACGAGGTTGTGCAATTATTTGGAAGTGCCACGGGAATGCAGGAAAATAGTGCGAAGTCAAGGTGCATGGGGTTGGGTTCTTGGGTGGGTGGTGTGGGGGGGAGATGCAATGTTGTTAAAGAATGGGCGATGTCTTTAAAGATTTGTGGTATTATTTATAAGGATGACATGGTTGCGGCGAGGGTGGAAAACTCGGATAGGTTATTGGAAAGGATCGTGGGGCGTCTAGGTGTTCTGAGACCCCAGCACCTAACTCTTATACAGCGAGTGATAGTCGTAAACATTTTATTGTATAGTAAGATTTAGCATGTTGCAGCTGTGTTCCCAATTACAGGGACAGCGATTGCAGGAATTCTAAGACGGGTGTACAAATTTTTGTGGGGTTCACGTTGTGATTGGTTACGGAGGGAAGTTGTAATGTTACCTGTAAGTCAGGGTGGGTTGGGGTTGATGGATTTGAGACAGAGGGCTAAATGTGTGTTTATTAAATGGGAAGTGTTGCGTGAGGGTGTGAACGTGGGGCAGTTGGGAAGGATACACGACAGGCTGGGTGTGTGGTATCGAGGAATGGAGTTCAGGGAATGCGAAATCGTTTTGAGGGCTGTGATGTTGGTTAGGGAACTGAGAAAGGTTCGTATAAGGGTTTTGTGTAGGTTACTTGTAGGTAGGTGTGTTGTCCCAGTTGAGGGTTTGTTCCCCATGTATGCGTGGAAGAGTATTTGGTTTAGATTTAGTAAAATGAAGTTAAACCCTCGGGCGCATGAGGTGATGTTTCGTTTCCTGCATGGGATCCTTCCGTCTGGTGAGATACTACGAAACAGACAGGTTGTAGAGGGTGGGGGGTGTGGTATCTGTGGAGGGGATGAGACCGCGTTCCATGTAGTTTACTTTTGTGAAGGGCTAGAGGAGGTTAGGTGCTGGTTAAGTAGGTTGGTACAGAGGGTGGGGGGTCGTGGGGTGTCGGTTCTGCGTGCTTTAAGTCTAGATATGGGTGGGTTAGACGAGGGTGTCATAAGAGCTTTAGATTATATCATGGTAGATTATATATATATGTCGTGGGTGATGAGGGGGAGAGGGGATAGTGAGGAGAGAAGGAAAGTTCTTGCAGTAACGTTCTATCGTACGATGTGTCGTAACAGAGATTTGTATTGGGAGGAGGTGGGATCAGGCTTTCTCAGAGGGGTATAGAATGCTAACGTTAGGGATTCTCGTAAATCTGTGATTGATAATGAGTGAGTGAAGGGGTTTTCATAGGTTGGAGGGAGTCAGGGGGGTCACAGCGGGCTCGCCTCCCTTGGGGGGGGGGTCGTGAGAGTGTTGTGAATGTGGGTTTGCAAAGGTTTTCTGGTTTTCATTGAGACTTTATGGCATCCAAGTGTGGATGTAGAGCTCAAGGTCTCGTTATGTTAGATATAACACTTTTCAGAATGTAGGTATAAATAAAAAAAAAAATTATCTCTATTGCCTCTAAAGCCTCTGTGACTTACATACACTGAGGCTTTATCTTATCATTCACAGATTAGATTTTTCCTCCGAGTGGCGAGTTCACTGTTCAGCAACACTCATCCTGGAATGAACACAGTCGTCCTGAGAGTGAACACAGTCATCCTGGGAGTAAACACAGTCATTCTGGGAATGAACACAGTCGTCCTGGGAGCGAACACAGTCGTCCTGGGAGTGAACACATCCTGGGAGTGAATACATTCGTCCTGGGAGTGAATGCACCCTCTAAAACAGCAGTATATTACGGCCCAAATAGTTGATTAGCTATCAGGGATGTCGAGTCCATCACTGACACCATAATTGCTGTTATCCGCAGCCAGTCTTAATCACAATTTGTTTACACTGTGCAAGTGTGTCTGTAATGCTTGTACTGTTCTCTTGCATTCTGATATAATACCTGAGAATGTGTGTTTACCTTCCTCTCTATACACCTTACATTGTCTTTCCTTGCTCGGAGTTGCTACACCAACCTGCCACATTTAGTATAAAGGTAACTTAAAGTAATCATGGCCACCACACTCTCTAGTCTTCCATTTCCACCTTTCTTATCATAAAACAAATGTTTTCATTTAATACTACTTTATGATAATTTTGTAGACATTTACTCTTCACTGACTCACTTCTCTCACTGAACTCTCTCTCTCTATATTCTTACTGTGATATGTTACGTTCTCCAAACCTGGTGCAATATTTTCTTGGGAACCGTGTTGCTATTTGTACCAGTTCCTCAGCTTTCTCAGTTCCCCGCCATGTCTGTACCAGTTCCTCGGCTCTCTCAGTCCCCCACCATGTCTGTACCAGTTCCTCAGCTCTCTCAGTCCCCCGCCATGTCTGTACCATGTCCTCAGCTCACTGTCCCCCACCATGTCTGTACCAGTTCCTCAGCTCTCTCAGTCCCCCACCATCTCTGTACCAGTTCCTCAGCTCTCCCAGCCCCCCGCCATATCTGTACCATGTCCTCAGCTCTCTCAGTCCCCCACCATGTCTGTACCAGTTCCTCAGCTCTCTCAGCCCCCCGCCATGTCTGTACCATGTCCTCAGCTTTCTCAGTTCCCCGCCATGTCTGTACCAGTTCCTCAGCTCTCTCAGTCCCCCACCATGTCTGTACCAGTTCCTCAGCTCTCTCAGTCGACATGTTAACATAATGTAGCGTCCACACAAAATTTATTAGTATGTTGTAATTTTCCAACACTTGCACCTTTCTTTTTTCCTCCGCGACATTGTTGATGGCATTTCTGGAATTTAAACTCAACAAGGCTGACACTGAATCCGATGAAATACAACTGATGATTTTTTAACAGCTTCCGTGGCCAGTCTGAGGGCAACTGAATCAGTCTGGTTTGAAAACATGCAGTTCAGAACTCATACAATTTTTAAAGGTGTTTGAGGAACTTTAAGTTTCTTGCTACAGTAATCGCTGATCCAACAACACTACACTCATGATCCAATGATCTATTGAAAGATCCTGGTAGAGACTTCTATCAGATTCAGAGTCGACAGGAGTAGGAAGGAAAGGAGAAGAAAGAAAAGGAAAAGAAAAAGGGAAGAAGAAGATCGTATTCAGATTATTAACCCAGTAAACCCAATGAAGCCACTGGCTTATTTCCACTGGGGTCCTTTCATTCTCTTCCCCAGGATGTAACCCACAACAGTAGGCTAACACCCAGGTACCTAGTTACTGATAGGTGCATAGAGACAACAGGTTCAAGGAGACATGTCCAACGTTTCCACTTGTGCAGGAATCGAACCCGAGCCCTTCAGATATGAGCCAAAGGCACTGCGGTTTGAGCCACTCCTCAGTACAATTGGCGATATACACAAACGACTTTCCCACTTTAGATATAGCTGTCTTTACCATTTGCTAATTTCCCTTTCCAGGATAACTCCTTTTCGTGAACTTCCTGCAGAATTTCAAGAATTTTAGTGGAAATAAGTCACAGTGTTTGAATTTATCGGTTTTGCCTAAATTAGTATACACATAAGTTATTTTATAAGGTAACTGTAAAGATCTAAACCATGTGTAATGAACGTAATTTAAAAGAGCCTCGCTTGTATTTAAATACTATATTAACGAATACGGGACTCGCGCCCATGGAGGGGAGCACCACACTAGATTAAGAATTGAAGGCCAGCACAAAGTCTAAGTGTGTATGTATATCGCTTTGCATCTATTATACTCTTCTTTTATTTCTCCCGTGATGCAGGTGACGATATTTTATAACCCCGGGGCGTTTCCGTATCTGAATAACAGCACGGCAGTGAACGGCGGGATCCCTCAGAACGGCAACCTGACTCATCACTTGCAGGTGTTCACTGACAAAGTTCACCAACAGATGCAAGTTAACTTTTCAGGTCAGTACATCGTCCTACACATTATATTAATGGTAAACAAAACCTACATTTGATGAATAAGACACGACTCACGAAATTGTGATTACATGATTGCCTTCTATCAAGGCGCGTAAGAGAGAGAGAGAGAGAGAGAGAGAGAGAGAGAGAGAGAGAGAGAGAGAGAGAGAGAGAGAGAGAGAGAGAGAGAGAGAGAGAGAGAGAGAGAGAGAGAGAGAGAGAGAGAGAGAGAGAGAGAGAGAGAGAGAGAGAGAACATTTTTTGTCATGAGAATTTTTTCCCTTGATCTACTTCTCTTGGAGTCTTCAAGTTGCCGCCGTCGAGAGAAGACGTCTACGTTTCTGCTCTGAGCACTGAGACCCAAGTTTTTTATTGGGTTATCCTGAGTAATTCTTGATCAGAGCTGAGAGAAAAACTTGCTTGCTGTCACTTAGAGCAACATCCCTTCAAGAGGGTAAGGGGGTGACTAGCTTTCTTGTTCACCCCTCTCTTCCTCATCCCCTCATCCTTCCCCTTCCTCCCCTCACCCAAACATTTACACTGGCCCACTCACTAACACACTGCTTACACTGCCTTTCCTATGTTCTTCTTTTTCGGCAACTTCACCTTCGGCGAGTTAACACAAGGCATTTTGACCATCCCGTAGCCAGTGTGTTTTTTTTTTTAAAATCCGGCCGATCTTTGCCTTGGGCCCGTCCCCGTCACTCCTCGAGGGTAGGCTATCATAGAGGCTGACCTTCATAAGTCAGTGACTTACGGTGGTTAGGATGACACAAGGAAATTTCTTTTTTTTTTTTACTGTGATCTTTGTGTCTGATGTACCTTCCTGGGCATCATGACGAGAATCCGAGTTAGAATACATGTCAATGATACCCAGAAATCCAAGAAGGAAATTCCTGCGTGTATTTGTACACACTCACCTGTTGCACCAGTGGACATTTTCCAAACCAACTCTGGTGCAGTTCTCTTTCTCTCATCTCAAGAGGAGCTTCTCCTGCTACTTCAGCATGATGTTCTTGAAAAGTTAACTTCCTTGGGCATCAACCCCTTCCACCTGACAGTTATCAGGCACAACGCACAGTTCTTGTGGCCCGAATCAACAGTTTCATGAAAGACTGCCCTACTGATGACCTAGTTGATGAACTTAACCAAGCAAATTCTGAGTTTACGGATCTTCACGCTTGTAAGTTCCCCACTAGTTCCAGCTCCCAACAAACACTTAAATTAATCCTTCAAACACCGGAAGAAATCGACCTCATCTGTCAACAAGGTTTGAAATGCTTTGGAACAAGATGTACATCTGACCAAATCTCCTTGGAAAGGTTTGTTAATGTCATCCAATGTTTTAAGTGTTATGAGTTTGGCCATACCACTAATATATGCAGCAACCAAACTGCTCAATTTATTTAATATTACAAATCAGATCTTACTCCTAAACCAATATTATTTCATAGTGACCACCTGTCCATTTAAACTTTGTTTACCATTACTTAATTTTAGTCCCTCATATATTTTCTCCTTTATTTTAGCTTTATATAACTACCCTAGTTTATACATTCACAATTGTTAAAATAATCAAGGTGCTATTCTCAGGTGCTAAAGTAGAATAAGTTCACAACTTTGCCATTATATTCCAAAACTACCTTAGCTCATTATTTTACATTTGTTAAATAATTCAGGTGCTATTTTTTAGCTTAAGACTATTTACTTTGTTTTATACTTAATTCTAACTATAGATTCACTACAAATCTTATGATTACAAGCATTGATCCTGATACCAACCTCTTATTTAATGACTTAAATGATTCAAACAGTTACTGTAATTACTACACTGCAGAACAATCAAAGGCACTTCTCAGTGCCAACAACAACATAACTATCTTTAACTACAATATCAGATCTTTAAGCAAGCATTACGATGACCTCATAGCATTACTAAATTCCTTACATGCCAATATGTCCATCATTACACTAACTGAAACCTGGCTAAAGCCTGATAGTACAGATGTCTATGCCATTCTTGGTTACACAGCCATACACAACTGTAGGCCAGACCAACAAGGGGGTGGCACAGCCATATACTACTCAGACCAACTAGAATGTATCACTAATACTTGCACAAGGGATGAACATGGGGAATATATAATAGCCAAATTCAAATCCAAATACCTACAAAAACCTCTCACATTGATAAACATTTACAGAGTTCCACAGTCAAACATTAGCCAATTTAGTCAAAACCTAGGAAGTATGATAACTGATGCACGCATGAACAAAGATCACTTACTACTCTCAGGTGACTTCAATATAAATCTCCTGCAAGACCAGGACCCACACGTTACTGAATTCACAAACACAATGAGTAACTGTATGTTGCTACCAACAGTAACAAAACCTACAAGAGTTACAGAGACTAGTGTTTCCCTACTTGACCACATCTGGACCAACACCATATCCCCTTTAAAATCAGGCATAATTACAGATAATACCACAGACCACTACCCTACTTTTCTCATAACAACTCTTGGTAAATTACCTTCAGACTTCACAATGAGGCAGCCATTAATAACTTCACAACAGCAGTAGCAAACATTGACTGGCACACTGAGCTAGAAATCTATACAGATATTGACGAATGTATTAATAATTTTCTAAAAAAGACCCAATACCTCTATAACAAGCACTGCCCTAAAAAAAACTAAACAGATGACAGCTAAGAGACTGAACAGTCCCTGGTTAACACCCAGCATTCTCAAATCCATAAATACAAAACACCAATATGAAAAACAGTACAGAATGGGTCACATAACCAGAGACCAAACAAAACGTTACTCGTCAATCCTAACCAGCCTGATAAGAAGGGCAAAAAAATTGTATTATGAGAACAGATTATCCAACTTACGAGGTGATATAAAAAAGACCTGGAAAACCCTATCAGAAATTCTAGGAACAAAAAAGATATCACGAAATAGCGAAATAAAATTAGCAAAATCAGATGAACCCCAACTCCCACCAACAGAAACAGCAAACAGACTCAATGACTTCTTCTCCACTATAGGACAAAACCTTGCCAATAAAATCCCAAGCTCAGATACCCCACCAAATGACTACCTCACTGGCAACTACCCGAACACACTGTTCCTAGCTCCGACTAACCCATACGAAGTCTCCCTTATTATCAACACGCTAAAAAACAAGGCAGGAGATTTAAATACCTTACCACCCTTTATATACAAAAAAGTGTCACAAGTGCTATCACCAATCATTGCAACACTCTTTAACAAATCCATTGAATCCTCCACCTTCCCCACAGTACTCAAAATAGCAAGGGTCACCCCGATCCACAAAGGAGGAGACCAAACAGAGTTGAATAACTATAGGCCAATATCCAACTTACACCCTCTCTCAAAAATCTTCGAAAAATTAATTCATAAACGAATCTACTCCTACCTTATCTCCCAAAACATACTCAACCCCTGCCAATTTGGATTCAGGCCAAATAAAAATACTAATGATGCTATTATACACATGCTAGAACATATATACACTGCAATAGAGAAAAAAGAAGTCCCACTGGGGATCTTCATTGACTTACGTAAAGCTTTTGATACAGTTAACCATGACTTGCTCCACGTAAAATTGTCACACTATGGTATAAGAGGGCACTCCCTCAACTACCTCAAGTCATACCTCAGCAACAGAAGCCAATATGTGTATGCAAATGGGACAAACTCTTCTGCACAACCAATTACAGTTGGTGTCCCACAGGGAAGTGTCCTTGGCCCTCTTCTCTTTCTCCTATACATAAATGACCTACCAAATGCTTCGCAATTACTCAAACCCACACTATTTGCAGATGACACTACATACGTCTTCTCCCACCCGAGCCCAGTCACGCTAGCCAATACTGTAAATACAGAATTACAGAAAATATCTACCTGGATGAGGACTAACAAACTTACACTAAACATTGACAAAACCTACTTCATTCAGTTTGGTAACAGAGCTACAGATGTCCCTCTTAACATAATGATAAACGGATCACCTATCACAAAGCTAACAGAGGGAAAATTCTTAGGAATCCACCTTGATAATAGACTCAAATTTCATACACATATACAACAAATTTCTAAGAAAATTTCCAAGACTGTAGGCATACTATCGAAGATACGGTACTATGCTCCACAGTCAGCCCTCCTGGCCCTATATCACTCTCTTATTTACCCCTATCTCACCTATGGAATTTGTGCATGGGGCTCAACAACAAGTAACCATCTCAGACCACTAATTACCCAACAAAAGGCTGCAGTTAGAATGATAACAAATTCTCACTATAGGCAGCACACTCCACCAATATTCAATACACTAAACCTATTCACCATACAAAACATTCATACTTATTACTGCACCTATTACATACATAGAACACTTAACTCTGATATTAACCCTCCCCTCAAACATCTCCTTGCCAACCTCAACAGAACACATGACCATAACACAAGGCACAGATCACTCTTTGATGTTCCTCGTGTCCATCTCACACTATGCAAAAACTCAATGCACATAAAAGGCCCTAAAATCTGGAACTCATTACCTGTAAATATAAAAGAAACACTACCTGTTTATAAATTCAAGTCTCTTCTCAAAGATCACTTACTCACCCAAAACCAAATAAATACTGAATAACTGAACCTTATAAATTGTATATCTTAAATGTTTCTCACAATTATATCACATAAATGTTAAACCTAAAACCCAATCTAACTTTATTATTTTTTAAATACACTACCTGACAGAATACTCCATTCTACTGAATGTACAACAATGCATACAACCATATGACCTGTCTTTGTAATACTCACTTGTGCTTTATAGTAATCTGTTTACATTAAAGTTTTATCACCGATGTCATCATTGCTTAGTTCATCTTAAGTTAATTTTAAGCCAGCCCGTAATGCTATGCATAGTATAAGTGGCTTTGGCATACTGCTCTTTTCTGTATTTTTTGTACCTCTGTATGTGTGCACAAATTTTTAAATAAATAAATAAATAAATAATAAATAAACCATAAACCTGTTTGCAGTATTTGCTCTGGTGAACATGTTTTCAGGAACTGCACCAACAAAAACAACCCTAAACGTGCCCTTTGTAATATGAATCATCATGCTGTAGCTTCTAGTTGCCCTGTTAGGAAATCTGCAAAACAGAAACTTCTGGATGCGAAGAAACAGAAAAACACTATGAATGCCACTTCCCAAGCTCCTCGCCAATGTCCCAGGCTTCGTTCCCAAATCTCCCTGGATCTGGCGGGTCTCCTCCGGCCTCCTCTCCCAATACTAATGTTTGGACTTCTGCCCCGACTGCAGCGCCCCCACCCTTCCCCTCCCTCCAATATACATCAAGCGCAAGGACCACCATCAGTCCCTGTGTCTTCTTCAGGGTCTTCAGAGGTCAATGTTATGCGAGGTGCACTGATGTTTATGTTGGCCAAGGAAATAGCAGGTGACAATGTTCAGCTCTGCTCTTGCTAGCTGCTAATTCAAATTCAAATTCAAATTTATTCTCTATAAGGATTACAATGCTGAGTTTACAGAATTTGGTTATTGTGTGGTTTACATGTAGTAAAATAATAATTACAGAGTGTACCACTAGAACACCTAGCACGGCTAGGCATTTCGGGCAGACTTAGATTAAATCTTAAGTTTAAAATATTACAAAATTATGAGGTAAGTTGGTATTATGGCTAAGTGACTAAATACTAGTTTGTGAGTTTAGCAATGTGAATGCTTTTGTTTTGGCACTATACATAGTTTCAGTATTGGAGTATCACAGGCCAACTTATGACTAGTTAAGATTCATTATTTTAAGATAGAGATTAATATTTCTGTTTATGGTCAAATGGGTGAGTGAGTGTAAGTGTGAACCACCAGGTGGTATTCGTGTAATTAGTTGATAGGGTGTATCAGGGAGATAAGATGTTTTCTGATGGTAGTTTTGAAGGTGATGAATGTGTCTGCAGTTTTAGCACTTTCAGGTAGGGTGTTCCAGATTTTAGGGCCTTTGACATACATTGAATTTTTGTATAGGTTTAGTCGGACACGGGGAATGTCGTAGAGATGTTTGTGTCTGGTGTTGTGCCTGTGGGTTCTGTCACAACTATCAAGAAAGCGTTTTAGGTCAAGGTTAATATTGGAATTTAAGGTCCTGTAGATGTAGATTGCACAGTAGTAAGTGTGGATGTACTGAACAGGGAGTAAGTTTAGATCTATGAAGAGTGGGGGGGTGTGTTGCCAGGGATGGGATTTAGTGATTATTCTTACTGTGGCTTTTTGTTGGGTTATTATTGGCTTTAGGTGTGTTGCTGCAGTTGAACCCCAAGCACAGATAGCATGGGGTTCATCCCCTCATTATCCCAGATAATGTGAACTAATTATGAACCAGCCTCCTCAGGACAGGCAGTATGTGCCATCCTCCGCACCCTCACATCCTCAACCTTCATCCCTCAATCAAGACTCAACCGTGATGACAGACATAGTTAAAACAACAACCCAACCCAATACGTCACTCTCTGCCCCTGACCAGCCAGACAATGACGCACATTCTGCTCTGTACCACCCGTAGTGTCCATGGCTATTCCAAGAGGACTTCAAAACTTCCACATGGAGCCCGCACTGTCTCCTATGGTATCTGTTGTGCCTGTGTCACCTGAACTTGAGAATACATTACCCCAGTTGTCAGCTGATGACTCTGATGATGACTCTGCAGCATTAGTTAATGTCACCCATAGTGAGGACGAGGAACGTTTCAGTTCACAGGCGACCACTCAGAACTACACTCCTCTTGATGAGTCGAGTAGGGAGAGCTCACACTTAACTTGCAACTATAATCTTAAACAACAACTCTCTGTTCGCAGGATAAACCCAAAATTCAAGATGTTGGTGACTAGTTAACACCAGTTACCTTTTCTGTCGATCATGGATTACACTTCCCCAATTTATGGAGATTTCTTGTTTAACTTCTCCACTATTACATTTCCCCATGTAACATCTGCACATCTACCATGGGAGGACACCGCCTTTGAAGCAGCTGAGCTGGCCAGCATCTCCAGGCTGTAATCGACTTATATCAATCGCCTTGCTATCGTCATCTGCAACCTACGCTCTGCAATCGCGTAAAAAAAACAGCAATTGCAAATACTATATCTCTTACCAGTTCAGTGCCATGCAGTTATATTTTCTTATACCTGTGTGGTCCTGATGGGCGAGTGTTATGCTCTTTTAAGTGAAATTGTTTTCATTAATGACACTACACACACACACACACACACACACATACACACACACACACACACACACACACACACACACACACACACACACACACACACACACACACACACTCCAGCCACGACACCCCCAAGGCAACTGAACAATCCAAACCAACCATCACACACCGATCCCTCTGTTTCCACCCCCCCGCACCACAGTTACAGTATTAGAACAGAAGTTGAAGGTTTGGTACACAAATGCAGATGGATTAACGAATAAACATGAGGAATGGCAAGAAAGAATCAATGAGAAGTCCCCAGACATCATAGCAGTTACAGAAACAAAACTCATGGAGACAATAAGAGATGCAATCTTCCCACCAGGATACCAGATCATGAGGAAAGATAGAAGGGGCAGGGGGGGAGGTGGGGTTGCTCTGCTCGTAAAAAACAGATGGAAATTCGAGAAAATGGAAGGAATAGATGAGACGGGAGAAAGAGACTACATAGCAGGTACACTTCAGTCTGGGGAATACAAAGTGGTCATTGCAGTGATGTATAATCCACCACAGAACTGCAGGAGGCCAAGAGAGGAATATGCAGAGAGCAACAGAGCAATGGTGGACACACTTGCTGAGGTGGCAAGAAGAGCTCACTCCAGCAGAGCAAAGTTGCTGGTTATGGGGGATTTCAACCACAGGGAGATTGACTGGGAAAACCTGGAGCCACATGGGGGTCCCGAAACATGGAGAGCCAGGATGTTGGACGTGGTGCTGGAAAACCTCATGCACCAACATGTTAAGGACACTACCAGAGTGAGAGGGGAGGATGAACCAGCAAGATTGGACCTTGTGTTCACCCTGGGCAGCTCAGATATTGAGGACATCAAGTATGAGAGTCCCCTAGGAGCTAGTGACCACGTGGTTCTGTGCTTTGAATACATAGTAGAGCTGCAAGTGGAGAGAATAACAGGAGTTGAATGGGAAAAGCCTGACTATAAAAGAGGGGACTACATAGGGTTGAAGAACTTCCTGCAGGAGGTCCAGTGGGACAGAGAACTGGCAGGAAAGCCAGTAAATGAAATGATGGAATATGTAACAACAAAATGCAAGGAGGCAGTGGAAACGTTTATTCCCAAGGGCAACAGTAACAACGGGAAGACCAGAACGAGCCCCTGGTTTACCCGACGGTGTAAGGAGGCAAAAACAAAGTGCAATAGAGAATGGAAAAAGTACAGAAGGCAGAGAACACACGAAAATAGGGAGATCAGTCGCAGAGCCAGAAACGAGTACGCACAGGTAAGGAGGGAGGCCCAGCGACAGTATGAAAATGACATAGCATCGAGAATCAAGACTGACCCGAAACTGTTGTATAGCCACATCAGGAGGAAGACAACAGTCAAAGACCAGGTGATCAGATTAAGGACAGAAGGTGGAGAACTCACAAGAAATGATCAGGAGGTATGTGAGGAGCTGAACAGGAGATTTAAAGAAGTTTTTACAGTAGAGACAGGGCTGTAAGGAAGACAGCACAGAAGGGAACATCAAGAGGGAATATACCAACAAGTGTTGGATGACATACGAACAACTGAGGAGGAGGAGGTGAAGAAGCTCTTAAGTGACCTTGACACCTCAAAGGCGATGGGACAGGACAATATCTCCCCATGGGTCCTTAGAGAAGGAGCAGAGATGCTGTGCGTGCCTCTAACCACAATCTTCAACACATCCCTTGAAACTAGGCAACTACCTGAGAAATGGAAGACAGCTAATGTAGTCCCCATATTTAAGAAAGGAAACAGAAACGAGGCACTAAACTACAGACCTGTGTCTCTGACATGTATTATGTGCAAAGTCATGGAGAAGATTATCAGGAGGAGAGTGGTCGAACACCTGGAAAGGAACAAGATTATAAATGAAAACCAGCATGGGTTCATGGAAGGCAAATCTTGTATCACAAACCTCCTGGAGTTTTATGACAAGGTAACAGAAGTAAGACACGAGAGAGAGGGGTGGGTAGATTGCGTTTTCCTAGACTGCAGGAAGGCCTTTGACACAGTTCCCCACAAGAGATTAGTGCAGAAGCTGAAGGATCAGGCGCACGTAAAAGGGAGGGCACTGCA
>NC_091294.1:1289255-1299255 GCF_038502225.1 Cherax quadricarinatus | reverse complement strand
AATGTGACCCATTGTTTCTGTGTCCCATATCTGGAATATCCTGTCTTTGTCCACCTTGTCTATTCCATGCAGTATTTTATATGTCGTTACCATGTCTCCCCTGACCCTCCTGTCCTCCAGTGTCGTCAGGCTAATTTCCTTTAACCTTCCTTCGTAAGACAATCCCCTTAGCTCTGAGACTAGTCTTGTTGCAAACCTTTGCACTTTCTCTAATTTCTTGACGTGCTTGACCATGTGTGGATTCCAAACTGGTGCTGCATACTCCAGTAAGGGCCTGACGTAAATGGTGTACAGAGTCTTGAATGATTTCTTACTGAGGTATCGGAATGCTGTCCATAGGTTTGCCATACGCCCATATGCTGCAGCAGTTATCTGATTGATGTGCGCCTCAGGAGATGTGCTCCGTATTATATTCACCCCAAGATCTTTTTCCTTGGGTGAAGTTTGCAGTCTTTGGCCACCTAGACTATACTGTGTCTGCGGTCTTCTTTGCCCTTCCCCGATCTTCATGACTTTGCATTTGGCAGGGTTAAATTCAAGGTGCCAGTTGCTGGACCAGTCTTGTAGCCTGTCCAGTTCTCTTTGTAGTCCTGCCTGATCCCCGACTGATTTGATTTTCCTCATTAACTTCACATCATCTGCAAACAGGGACACTTCTGAGTTTATCCCTTCTGTTATGTCATTCACACATACCAAAAACAGCACAGGTCCTAGGACTGACCCCTGTGGAACCCCGCTTGTCACAGGCACCCATTCTGACATCTTGTCACTTACCATGACTCGTTGTTGCCTCCCTGTCAGGTATTCTCTGATCATTTGCAGCGCCTTTCCTGTTATGCGTGCCTGATCCTCTAGCTTTTGCACTAATCTCTTGTGAGGAACTGTGTCGAAGGCCTTCTTGCACTCGAAGAAAATGCAGTCTATTCATCCCTCTCTCTCTTGTCTTACTTCTGTCACCTTGCCATAAAACTCCAGAAGGCTTGTGACACAGGATTTTCCTTCCCTGAAACTGTGCTGGTTGTCGATTATTCACTTATTTCTTTCCAGGTGCTCCACCACTCTCCTGATAATCTTCTCCATGACTTTACATACTATGCACGTTAGTGACACAGGTCTGTGGTTTAATGCTTCGTGTCTGTCTCCTTTTTAAAAATTGGGACTACATTTGCCATCTTCCATACCTCAGGGAGTTGCCCAGTTTCAATGGATGTGTTGAAGATCTTTGTTAGTGGTGTTTACCAGATTATTGGTCGTTCCTGCAGAGTGGGGAGTAATGATAACTCTTTGGAGGCTTCTTACTTTATTTGCGAAATCTGTGTACACAGGCGGTGTGTTTGTGCCCAAGGCCCGGAGGGGCCATGCCCAGTGAGGGAGAGAGGAGTAGGCCTTGTTGACTGAGTGAAGGCCACTGAGAGAGTGGGAAAGAGGCAGGTCTGGGCATACTGAAGTGGCATAGGCCTATAGGTGGCAGCACAAACATGGTGCAAAATATGAACTCAGCTGGCAGACAGCATAGGCTGTCCATGCAGACCGTACAGGCTGTCTACACTTGCTTGACCATGCACCACCATGGTCGTCCCTGACCATGACTGGCTGTAGGTCGTCCCTGACCATGACTGGCTGTAAAAAAAAAACTTGGTCTCTCTCTCGCCGGAACAGGGTACAGAACACAAAATAAAAACATATATATACATACTTGGACATGGAAAAAAACTTCCTACAGGGAGGGAAGAAAAAACAGGTGGGGTGTGCTAAACATCGTGTTCATAGGCAGTGAGCGTCGATGGACATCACTGCATGCCTTCCTGGATCTGGACAGATACTGCAACACAGGAGACGTCACTGCAACTGAGCTGTGACAAAACAGGGTATGGTCTCCTCTGGAACGGTGAAGCAGTCATCGTAGGAGTCGCTGCAGGGTTTCACTCAACCTGGGACACAACCAGCTGGTCGCCTTGAGTGAGGCATCGTCAGTACTCGGCAACTGGGCAGGATTTCTTCTGGCAAGCGACTCAGGAGGACATTTCTCGACTGGGACTGTTGCTGGGGCTGTCACTGCTGGCGAGCGTGGAGTGAGTTGTGGCAGAGACAACATGGCAAAACATCTGGGAGTCGTAACATCATACACCGTACTGCAGTGAGCGGGCTAGCAGTCAAAGTGACATCATCTTTGTGCAGGCTGCTCACTGAAGCTATGACATGAGGCTGACACAGCGCCTGCCATCAGGGTCTAACTGTGGCTTGACGAGTGTCATTTTCTCGGCAGTTGGAGTTAAAGCAGAGGTTAGTCTAAGCATCCCCAGACTTGTTTCTCTACATATAACTGCACTCTGATGGTCTGGAGGTGAAGTGAAACAAAACTCGATGGGAATCATAGCAGGTATGATTCTGCAGGGCACCACGAGCAACAGGCATAAGAGCTTTTTGTACAAGAGGCTCAGACGCTCGGGGCTGACTAATATCAGCTGTCAAACGTGCTGGTCACACCGGGTGACAGGCAACACAGTGGTCTGGGCAAAGACCTGAGGTCCACATAGCTGGGCTCAAGACCACACAGGACACAAGGAAAACTGCACACACCCACACTGCACATGCGGTACAACAGGGCTTACTAGCAAATGACGCTTTCTGTGCAAAAATCGACACTAAGCTATACATGAACATGTGAGAACACTGACTGAGAGGAATTAATTAACACATGACATATATCTTCTCTCAGTCTTCTCGACAACACAACATATTGCTCACTGTGAAGCTAACACTGTCGATCAGGTGTGACGTCGTGAGGTGATGTCATGGGGTGACATCGCAAGGTGACGTCGGCAGCATGGCGATGTCAGCAGACAGCGTGAGGTGATGTCAGCAGATGTGTCGAGGTGACGTCCTGGAGTCGGGCAGCATCGTCGGTGACATCATGAAGTCAGGCAGCATTGTGGGTGATGTCATAAGGTGACGTCAGTGGAGTGATGCAGTAGCAGACCACAGCATGTGGCCTGGGACGTCTGGCTTGGTAACCCACATGGCTTGTAGATCCATGTGGCATCGTCCACACCCCACATGGGCTCATGATCTATGTGGCTTGCTCCATGTGGCTTCGTGATCTACGTGGCTTGCTGATCTACATGGCTTGGTGATCCACGTAGCTTCAAGTGGTCTCGGGCACTCAGATACACAGCTCTGGCAATGAATTCACGCAGAAAACAGCAGAAAACACTGCAGAGGGAGTGAGTACGTAGTGGAGTGTGGTGGTAGGCGGTTAAGGTGTGAGTGAGGCGAGGAACCCGGCTGCTTCCTCTCCCACATACCTACTTGGAGAAACACCCTCACTGGATGCTGAAATCACCACAAACTCACCTTTAGTAGCTTGGTTTTTCCCATCCTATTCCTGCTACTCCCTCCACTTGTAGCTCAATTATGTAGTCAAAGCACAGAACCACATGATCACTAGCTCCTAGCCCTTAAACTGTCCAAATGTAGATCTACGTTCACATGTGTAGCACTCCGACCTTGATTTTCCCCATTTGAAAGCATGTAAAAAAAAAAAAAACATAGATCTACGTTCGGAGCCCCCCACACGTAGATGTAGATTTACATTTGGACAGTTTAAGGGTTAAGGGCCTTTCATACATGATATCCTCGATGTCTAAACTACTCAAGGTGAATACAAGGTCCAGTCTTGCTGGATCAACCTAACCTCTCTCTCTGGTAGCGTCTCTAACATGTTGATGCATAAGGTTTCCGGTACCACATCCATCATCTTGGCTCTCCATGTTTTGGGACCTTCATAGGGCTCCAGGTTTTCCTAGTCAATCTCTTTGTGATTAAAATCACCCATAACTGATCTCTTCTGGCCACCTCAGCAAGTGTGTCGACCACTGCTCTGTTGCTCTCATTGTATTCTTCTCTTGGCCTCCTGCAGTTCTGTGGCAGGTTGTACATTACTGCAATTACCATCTTATGGCCCTCAGACTGGATTGTTCCTACTAAGTAGTCCCTTTTGCCCATGCCATCCATTCCTTCCATTTTCTCAAATCCCCACTGGGTTTTAATGAGCAGTGCAACTCCTCCTCCCCCTCTCCTCCCTCTATCTTTTCCAAGGATTTGATATCCAGGGGAAAGATTGCATCTGTTATCATCCTGGTGAGGTTTTGTTTCTGTGAGTTCTATTATGTCTGGGAATGTCTCCTTGATTCTTTCATGACACTCCTCACACGTATTTGTTATTCCATCTGCATTTGTATACCACACCTTCAACTTCTTTTCTAAAGCTGTGGTCTGGGGGGTACGTTGGGGTTGGGGAAATGGGAGACCTGATAAGGAACTATGGGTGGTTGTTGTGGGGGTGGAGTTTGTAATGAGATGGGTGGGGGGATTGGATATAGCATGTGTGTTTTGGGTTAGAATGTTTGGATATATTGGGGTTGTCCTAGTTGGGGAGCTTCTGTCTGTGGTTGTGAGGGAGGCTGTATTTGATCTTCCTCCTGAGTCTGGGTTCTCCTGTCCATCTCCATTTCCATCTCTCTTTCCTCCTTTCATCTTTGTACCATCTCTCTCAGTTTCTGCCTTTCTTCTTGTGTTCTGTCATGGTCAAGATACACCTTCCGGTACACTGGCATGTCCATTAGTCTTGCAAGATCCTGTTCTGAGTTGATTCTGCTTTGAAAGTCACTTTTGCTGGCTGGGCTCTCCTTCTTGCAAACCCGCCTATTCTCCGAAAATTTGCCAGCTGGGTCATGTCATCTTCTCCTATTGTTTTTATGATGCTTTCGATCGCATTTTTCTCTACTTGTTTTTTGCTTCGTAAGTTTCCCCTTCAACTTCCTGGAACCCATAAACAAACACTGACATCTCCCTTTCATTCTCCCACTGCATATCCCTATGTATCCACTGATTCAATTTAGGTTCCTCCATTGCAGCTTTTTTTTCTTCAGTTTCTTCACTATCTATTGTCCTTGGGCCCAGTGGCCTGTCATTTTCCCTTCTCAGCTTTCCCTGGGTTCTGCTGTGATCTGTTAGGGCCTCCACATATAGCTTAGCTCTTTCATTTTCTACAGTCCCCTCGATTGCTCCCGATGTGATTCTCTCTTTTTCTCAGGCTCCACAATGGTCTGATAGGTCTTCTGCATGTAGTTTCACTCCTTCGTTCCCTACAGTCCCCTTGTTTGTGACTGAGGTAGCAGTCTCTGATGTCATACCCAAATTGTTCTTTAGTTCTTTAGGCTATTTCAGGTTTTTCAGTTCCTTTTCTAATCTCTGTAACCTAGCCTCTGCTGCTGTGGCTTGCATTTCCCACTTCTTGCTTTCTGCATCTATCCTCTCTTCCATTCTCATGCTAAGTTCTTCTAGCATCTTTCCCCATTCATGTTCCCTTTTCATGAGCTCTGCTGCCCAATCTTCTTTTGCAGATTCATCTTCAAGTCCCTTGGTTTTCCTTCCTCCTCTCTGGCAAGCGATTTTTTTTTGTTTTGGGTGCCACAGAATGAAAAACTTGTGCAATTCTGTGCGTTTGTTTTGTGGTGTGTTTGTCCGAGTGTAGGAGGGGTGGGGGAGGTAGAGGAGGAAGCTGTAGACAGTGGCTAAATGGGAGGGGTGGGGAGGGGGATTAAGGGGGAATGTGGGGAGTGAGGAGGAGGGAGAAGCAAAGGGGGAGAATGGGAGAGGGAGAGGGGGAAAGAGGGAGAGGTGGGGGAGAAGGAGGGTGAGAGAGAGAGGGGGGATCAGAGGAAGGAGTGGGAGATTGGTGGGGATGGTGCAGGGGGGGGGAGAGTGTGTGTGAGTCTGTATGTGTGAGAATGTGTGGGTGTAAACGTTTGTGTGTGTGTGTGTGTGTGTGTGTGTGTGTGTGTGTGTGCATACTTAACACCTCCACTTAGTCTCCTTCAATACAACATGCAGGTGTAGCTGTGCTTGACTTTGAGACATACTACCCCAGCCTGGATATGAGTTTACCCGAGTATCGCCAGGCGTCCAGAGAGTGGGTGGTTGACCACTACCCAGAACTTCCTCCCACCGAGGTAGACGAACTCGCCGAGGCCACCTTCAATGCCACCGCCAGAGACTTCTTTGAGGTGAGTGTAAGTTCAGGTGATTGGGCGGGGAGGTAGAACAATTAATAGCATAAGTAAAGAAGAATGCTGTAATAGGCTCAGCCAAATCACTTTTTCCAGCACTGATATGTCAGAGGTTACTGCTGCAGTGACCCACCACAGTGATAATGCTATAACAAAAAAGCTGTAGGCTTGCTGGCCTATACTGGATAGGTCCAACACACACCCAATCATTAACACTCTTGCAATAACTTCAGTGGCCTTATTTGGCAGTTTTTCCACTATTCCTTTAGAATTTATACTGAATAATGAATTTCTTATCTGACAATCATTCTAAAAAAAAAAATGCTCTAGACTGTGAAATTACGGTGTATTTCTTCTGATGCTGCTACAGATGACGTAAATATTTTTAATCCTTGTCTCACATCTGGAATCTTGCATGGTAACACCATACAGTCTGTCTTGCCCAGATGGTGATGCTGTGCAGCATCTGGGAAGCCAGAAGGCGAAACCTCAGAAAGAAGGAGAGTCGAGCTTCTTTTAGTTCACGTTGACACACACCTTAACCAGATGAAGACTCTTGATATGAAGCGAATGTTCACTACCTTGAGCAACACTACAAGTTTATCCCCAGTGTTGTGCTCACTGACGGAGTCTTTCATCAGACGCTCATAAGAATTCTTACACTGCTCCAGGACTAGTCTATATTTAACATTTTGCCCTGGTTGAGTTTATCAAGTTCCGGTTCTTACTACCATCAAAACATCATCCAGACAATTCTTCTCCCATTTAGATGAGCATATACACTATAACCATCCTGCCAATATTCATAGAAGGGCCTCGTTTGATATTAAGACTTAAGATTATTTTCTTCTGTCAGACGACTTATATTTACATTTTATGATATATACAATAATAAATATTCTCACAGAGTTTTTTAACTGTGCTAGTTAACAGATGGGAAAGTTAGCAGTCAATCATGTGGGTCTACACTAGGCTGTGAATCTTCCTGTTACACGGAGTTACCTAGAGTGTATGTGGCAGGTGCTGTTGTGGCAGGGTCGTCAGCTACGTCCTGGGGCACTCTGGGGTTACTACCACTACCCGTACTGCCACAATTACAACCCTGGGACCGCCAACTGCAAGTCAACGGTGAGTACCCATTACGACTCCTTGGTTCTCACCTCGTGTACTGGTAACCCCAGTGGGTGTACACATGAATGTTCCTGGGTTTTTGTTTTGGGCAGGGTGAGACGCATGGATACTTCTTACACATGCTGCCCATGTCCGCTTAACGGTAAGATTGCATACTGGTGTTAGTAAGCTGCTGCGGATCTCATTCACCCTGGAAATATGTCCAATGCTAGTACAAACAAATAGTTTGTAGGTACAAGACACGTAAGTGTTGATTAAGATATTTCCTTAATTATTTTTTACTATTAACACGTCGGCCATTTCCCACCAAGGCAGGGTGGCCCGTAAAAGAAAAACTTCACCATTCACTTCATCGCTGTCTTGCCAGAGGCGTACACTACAATTATAAAACTGCAACATTAACACCCCTCCATCAGAGTGCAGACACTGTACTTTCCATCTCCAGGACTCAAGTCCGGCCTACAGGTTTCTCTGAATCCCTTCATAAATGTTACCTTGTTTACACTCCAACAGCACGTCAAGTCCTAAAAAACCGTTTATCTCCAATCACTCCTATCTAACACGCTCATGCATCCTTGCTAGAAGTCCAAGCCCCTCACACGCAAAACCTCCTTTACCCCCTCCCTCCAACCTTTCCTTGGCCAACCCCTACCCCACCTTCCCTCCACTACAGATTTATACACTCTCGAAGTCATTCTATATTATTCCTTCCTCTCTACATGTCCAAACCACCTCACCAACCCCTCCTCAGCCCTCTGGATAATAGTTTTGGTAATCCCACACCTCCTCCTAATTTCCAAACTACGAATTCTCTGCATTATATTCACACCACACATTGCCCTGAGACGTGACATCTCCACTGCCTCCAACCTTGTTGTTGTTGCAATATTCATGTAGCAGAGCGTTGGTATAACTATACTCTCATGCATTCCCCTCTTTGCTTTCATGGACAAAGTTGTCTCCACAGACTCCTAAGTGCACCACTCACCTTTTTCCTCTCATCAATTTTATGATTCACCTCATATTTCATAGACCCATCTGCTGACACGTCCACTCCTAAATATCTGAATATATTCACCTCTATCGTGGGGGTTCGTGAGGAGATACTGGAGTAAGAAATACACACGTTGGATGTCGTGGAAGCGTATAATTCAGAGAGTCTTGAGGAGAAGCCCAGGAGCCTGCCTGTCTTGTCTATGCCTATTGAGTGGACCATGAATGACTGAGACCGAATGCTGTGGTCTTCGGCTCACATGAGGATCTCGTGACGTCACAGCTAGCAAGGGAGCCTATCTATAAAGTAGCTGGGATTATCTAAGTATACTACACAGTACACACTAACACTACTGACACCTCCTCCATACTACCTTCCTCCAGTTCCTCCTTAATATTTGTTTTTAATCAGTGCATTCGTGTCTTTTACCTACAAATATGTAAACAGACAATTACACACAACACGTGTGTAATATCAACATTTCCTTATTTGTTATAAAACGCAGCAGATTTTTATCCGCAGAGCGAGTGTGCTGGGCAGCGCCACTCTCCCTCTGCAAGTGGACATAAAGTTACTCTTACAACCAAATTTATAGACCTTATATTAGCGATATCAACTCCATCTTTGGTTAAAACAGTTGTGACAGAGGTATAAATATAGCCACTTACCACAAGAATAGGTGGACTCTGATATAAGGCACACATGAGAGGCAACGCTCAGTTAACGCCACGCTACATCAATTTTTTTTTTTTAGAACTAAGATACAGCTGAATACCACACTGAAGCAGCCTCTCTTCCCTTTTCCTCTGGGCCTCTCTCACAGGTGATGGAGCACAATAACGAGATGCTGTGGCTTATCCAGATGAGCTCAGCTCTATATCCCAGCATCTACATCTTCAAGGACAGCGGTTGGGACCCCGCTACTCGTCGTCTCAACGCTCAAGGACGCCTCGGTGAAGCCATCCGTATGAGAGAACGAGCTGGGGTCAACATCCCCATCCTTCCCTACTTCTGGTACAGGTGTGTACTCACCTTATTGTACTCATCCTGTTGTACTCCCCGAGATGTGTTTGCTGTGGTGGTCTCAGCTCATGACTTCCTTCTTAACCTTTTATAAGCCGTCATTGTCTCCTGGACTCTTGGACCTCAGAATATTTTTGAGACTGTATATGGAATTTGCCTTCATCACTTCCACATCCAGCTCAGTTCACGTTCTCTTCTCCATGAGATTGAAAAAGTACAATATTTATTAAAGTTTTATGACTCAACAGTATCTACATTTCTTGTATGTCCTCTTGCCCTTGTGCTTATTTCACTTTGATCCATACGCTCTTTCAAATCCTCTGAAAATATTGTATTTCATAATTCTGTTTCCCTTAGGTTGAATTACCGTCAGGTTAAATTTCTTAATTTTAAAAAGGTTCTTTGTTCCGGTCTTTAAAGTCAATACTAGTATTCATTTGCCCTGTAAATCTGGTATATAGTTACTCTAACTATTTCTATTAGCGCGCTGGACAGAATCAGGAGCAATGTAGTGAGGTGATGATGTTTCTCCCTCAGGTACCACGACTCTGAGAGTTACTTGTCCCCCTTGGACGTAGTCAACACCCTGGGCTACACTAAGGTGCTGGGACTGGAGGGAGCCGTTGTCTGGGGTTCCAGAGAAGATGTTGCCACCAAGGAACAGTGTCTGTCTCTCAAGGTAACTAACCAGACCTACCCATCTATGTGTGACTCTTCATGAATACAGCTTTGCTCTAGTTGCATTAATATGGCACACACGAACCCACTGTAGACAATAAAA
>NC_091294.1:1264255-1284255 GCF_038502225.1 Cherax quadricarinatus | reverse complement strand
CATAACCATCCATCCCCTCTCTCCCTCAAACCATCTAACCCCCTCCCCCAACTATCTCTACCCCTCCAATAACCATCCTCCCCCTCCCCCACAACCATCCATCCCCTCTCCTCCTAACCATTTATTCCCCTCTCCCTAACCACCCGTCCCCCCTTCTGTGGAGCAAAAGGGGGAACCTAGAACCAGGATGAGGACAAGGGGCTCCAAGGACGAATCTTGGAGGGAGGAATGGGAGGTAGAGCTCAAAAAAAGGAAGGAAGACTGGGGAAGGAGACTAGATGAGCTGGAAAGGAAGATGGAAGAGAGGTTAGCAGCAGAATGCAGAAGGTGGAAGCAACAGGCCACAGCAGCAAAAATCAAGATAGAGAGATTAGAAGAGGAGCTGAGACATCTGAAACAACACAGAGACAAAGATATTACAGAAGTAGCATCGGCAATGGCTACATCAAACACAGACAACAGGTCTGAAGGAAGCATGGAAACTAAACTGTATGCAGAGGTCCTGTCAAACCCAAATGGGGCCAAAACAAAGACAGGGAGCACACTAGGACAGAATGAGAGGTTGGAAGACAGTGAAGGAACTAGGACATGTGCAAGGACCTTACCAGATACCTGTGGGGGCCAGGAACAGGTGAGCAGGAAGGACAAACCAAGAAGCATAGGGGCCATAACTAGGAAAGGGACTGAAGGAAGGAACACTCCATGGGAAGGAACTAAAACACATCAGAGGATGCAATGGGAGTCACAGTGGGAGGTGGAAAGGGAGAGATCCGTGTTTGTCTATGGGCTAGACGAAGCTAAAGGGGAAACTTATGATGAAAGAAAGCAGGAGGAGAAAAAAGTGATTGAAGATATCATGAAGGTGATAGGCGAGGGGGACATGACCCAGGTGGCAAATTTTCGGAGAATTGGGAGGTTCACAAAGAAAAGGAATCGGCCTCTCAAAGTAATTTTCAAGGCAGAATCAACCCGAACCATGATCCTGCAGAAGAAAGCACGGCTGAGAGGCAAGCAAGAGTTCCGGAGTGTGTACCTCGATCGAGACAGAACACAGGATGAAAGGAAGAGAATGAAAGAGAGAGTTCAAAAACGAAAGGAGAAATGGGAGAAAATGAAAAAGGAGAGCAGAATAACCCAGGATCAAATGGAAGGACAAGCGCACCCCCCAGAAACACCTGCAGAAGGACTCCAGCCACGACACCCCCAAGGCGACTGAACAATCCAAACCAACCATCACACACTGATCCCTCTGTTTCCACCCCCTGCACCACAGTTACAGTATTAGAACAGAAGTTGAAGGTTTGGTACACAAATGCAGATGGATTAACGAATAAACATGAGGAATGGCAAGAAAGAATCAATGAGAAGTCCCCAGATATCATAGCAGTTACAGAAACAAAACTCATGGAGACAATAACAGATGCAATCTTCCCACAAGGATACCAGATCACGAGGAAAGATAGAACGGGCAGGGGGGGAGGTGGGGTTGCTCTGCTCGTAAAAAACAGATGGAAATTCGAGAAAATGGAAGGAATAGATGAGACGGGAGAAAGAGACTACATAGCAGGTACACTTCAGTCTGGGGAACACAAAGTGGTCATTGCAGTGATGTATAATCCACCACAGAACTGCAGGAGGCCAAGAGAGGAATATGAAGAGAGCAACAGAGCAATGGTGGACACACTTGCTGAGGTGGCAAGAAGAGCTCACTCCAGCAGAGCAAAGTTGCTGGTTATGGGGGATTTCAACCACAGGGAGATTGACTGGGAAAACCTGGAACCACATGGGGGTCTCGAAACATGGAGAGCCAGGATGTTGGATGTGGTGCTGGAAAACCTCATGCACCAACATGTTAAGGACACTACCAGAGTGAGAGGGGAGGATGAACCAACAAGATTGGACCTTGTGTTCACCCTGGGCAGCTCAGATATTGAGGACATTAAGTATGAGAGTCCCCTAGGAGCTAGCGACCACGTGGTTCTGCGCTTTGAATACATAGTAGAGCTGCAAGTGGAGAGAATAACAGGAGTTGAATGGGAAAAGCCTGACTATAAAAGAGGGGACTACATAGGGTTGAAGAACTTCCTGCAGGAGGTCCAGTGGGACAGAGAACTGGCAGGAAAGCCAGTAAATGAAATGATGGAATATGTAACAACAAAATGCAAGGAGGCAGTGGAAACGTTTATTCCCAAGGGCAACAGTAACAACGGGAAGACCAGAACGAGCCCCTGGTTTACCCGACGGTGTAAGGAGGCAAAAACAAAGTGCAATAGAGAATGGAAAAAGTACAGAAGGCAGAAAACACACGAAAATAGGGAGATCAGTCGCAGAGCCAGGAATGAGTACGCACAGGTAAGGAGGGAGGCCCAGCGACAGTATGAAAATGACATAGCATCGAGAATCAAGACTGACCCGAAACTGTTGTATAGCCACATCAGGAGGAAGACAACAGTCAAAGACCAGGTGATCAGATTAAGGACAGATGGTGGAGAACTCACAAGAAATGATCAGGAGGTATGTGAGGAGCTGAACAGGAGATTTAAGGAAGTTTTTACAGTAGAGACAGGAAGGGCTGTGGGAAGACAGCACAGAAGGGAACATCAAGAGGGAATATACCAACAAGTGTTGGATGACATACGAACAACTGAGGAGGAGGTGAAGAAGCTCTTAAGTGACCTTGACACCTCAAAGGCGATGTGATCGGACAACATCTCCCCATGGGTCCTTAGAGAAGGAGCAGAGATGCTGTGCGTGCCTCTAACCACAATCTTCAACACATCCCTTGAAACTGGGCAACTACCTGAGAAATGGAAGACAGCTAATGTAGTCCCCATATTTAAGAAAGGAAACAGAAACGAGGCACTAAACTACAGACCTGTGTCTCTGACATGTATTGTGTGCAAAGTCATGGAGAAGATTATCAGGAGGAGAGTGGTCGAACACCTGGAAAGGAACAAGATTATAAATGAAAACCAGCATGGGTTCATGGAAGGCAAATCTTGTATCACAAACCTCCTGGAGTTTTATGAAAAGGTAACAGAAGTAAGACACGAGAGAGAGGAGTGGGTAGATTGCGTTTTCCTAGACTGCAGGAAGGCCTTTGACACAGTTCCCCACAAGGGATTAGTGCAGAAGCTGGAGGATCAGGCGCACATAAAAGGGAGGGCACTGAAATGGATAAGGGAATACCTGACAGGGAGGCAGCAACGAGTCATGGTACGTGAAGAGGTATCACAGTGGGCGCCTGTTACGAGCAGGGTCCCACAGGGGTCAGTTCTAGGACCAGTGCTATTTTTGATATATGTGAACGACATGATGGAAGGAATAGACTCTGAAGTGTCCCTGTTCGCAGATGACGTGAAGTTGATGAGAAGAATTAAATCGGACGAGGATGAGGCAGGACTGCAAAGAGACCTGGACAGGCTGGACATGTGGTCCAGCAACTGGCTTCTCGAATTCAATCCAGCCAAATGCCAAGTCATGAAGATTGGGGAGGGGCAAAGAAGACCGAGTATAGGCTAGGTGGACAAAGACTACAGACCTCACTCAGGGAGAAAGACCTTGGGGTGACCATAACACCGAGCACATCACCGGAGGCACACATCAACCAAATAACCGCTGCAGCATACGGGCGCCTGGCAAACCTGAGAATAGCATTCCGATACCTTAATAAGGAATCGTTCAAGACACTGTACACTGTGTATGTTAGGCCCATACTGGAGTATGCAGCACCAGTCTGGAACCCACACCTGGTCAAGCACGTCAAGAAGTTAGAGAAAGTACAAAGGTTTGCAACAAGGCTAGTCCCAGAGCTCAAGGGAATGTCGTACGAGGAAAGGTTAAGGGAAATCGGACTGACGACACTGGAGGACAGAAGGGTCAGGAGAGACATGACAACGACATACAAGATACTGCGGGGAATAGACAAGGTGGACAGAGATAGGATGTTCCAGAGAGGGGACACAGGGACAAGAGGTCACAACTGGAAGCTGAAGACTCAGACGAGTCACAGGGACGTTAGGAAGTATTTCTTCAGTTATAGAGTTGTCAGCAAGTGGAATAGCCTAGCAAGTGAAGTAGTGGAGGCAGGAGCCATACATAGTTTTAAGAAGAGGTATGACAAAGCTCAGGAAGCAGAGAGAGAGAGGATCCAGTAGCGATCAGTGAAGAGGCGGGGCCAGGAGCTGAGTCTCGACCCCTGCAACCACAATTAGGTGAGTACAATTAGGTGAGTACACACACACACACACACACACACACACACATACACGAGGATAGGTTAAGGGAAATTGGCCTGACGACACTGGAGGACAGGAGGGTCAAGGGAGACATGATAACGACATATAAAATACTGCGCAGAATAGACAAGGTGGACAAAGACAGGATGTTCCAGAGATGGGACACAGAAACAAGGGGTCACAATCGGAAGTTGAAGACTCAGATGAGTCAAAGGGATGTTAGGAAGTATTTCTTCAGCCATAGAGTTGTCAGGCAGTTAATAGCCTAAAAAGTGATGTAGTGGAGGCGGGAACCATACATAGTTTTAAGACGATGTTTGATAAAGCTCATGGAACAGGGAGAGAGGACCCAGTAGCAATCAGTGGAGAGGCGAGGCCAGGAGCTTTGACTCGACCCCTGCAACCACAAATAGGTGAGTACAAATAGGTGAGTACACACACACACATACACACATAATAACACTCACAGAAAAAAAACTCACCAGAATGATAACAGATGCAATCTTTCCACCTGGATATCAAATCCTCAGGAAAGACAGAGGGAGGAGAGAGGAAGAAGTTGCACTGCTCATCAAAAACCAGTGGGGTTTTGAGAAAATGGAAGGAATGGATGGTACGGGTGAAAGGGACTACTTAGTAGGAACAATCCAGTCTGGAGGCCATAAGGTGATAATTGCAGTAATGTACAACCTGCCACAGAACTGCAGAAGGCCATGAGAAGAATACGATGAGAGCAACAGAGCAATGGTCGACACACTAGCCGAGGTGGCCAGAAGAGCACACATGGAGGAACAAAGTTACTAGTTATGGGTGATTTCAATCACAAGGAGATTGACTGGGAAAACCTGGAGCCCCATGAGGGTCCCGAAACATGGAGAGCCATGATGATGGACGTGGTACTGGAAAACCTCATGCATCAACATGTTAGAGACGCTACCAGAGAGTGGGGTGAGGATGATCCAGCAAGACTGGACCCCGTATTCACCTTGAGTAGTTCGAACATCGAGGATATCATGTATGAAAGGCCCCTAGGAGCTAGTGATCATGTGGTTCTGTGCTTTGACCACATAGCTGAGCTTCAAGTGGAGAGTGTGGCAGGAATAGGATGGGAAAAACCAAACTACAAAAAGGGGGACTACTCAGGCATGAGGAACTTCCTGCAAGACATTCAGTGGGAGAGAGAACTGACAAGAAAACCAGTACAAGAAATGATGGACTATGTGACAACAAAATGCAAGGAGGCAGAGGAGAGGTTTGTTCCCAAGGGAAACAGAAATAATGGGAAGAACAGAACGATTCCTTGGTTCACCCAAATGTGTAGGGAGGCAAAAACTAGGTGTACTAGAGAATGGAAAAGGTACAGAAGACAAAGAACTCAGGAAAATAAAGAGATTAGCCAAAGAGCCAGAAACGAATACGCACAGATAAGAAGGGAGGCTCAGCGACAATATGAAAATGACATAGAATCGAAAGTAAAGTCTGACCCAAAGCTGTTGTATAGCCACATCAGGAGGAAAACAACAGTCAAGGACCAGGTAATCAGACTGAGGAAGGAAGAAACGACCGAGAGGTATGTGAGGAGCTCAACATGAGATTTAAAGAAGTATTTACAGTGTAAACAGGTAAGACTCCAGGAAATCAGAGCAGGGAGGTACACCAACAAGTGCTGGATGAGGTACACATAACCAAGGAGGAGGTGAAGAGTCTACTATCTGAACTTGACACCTCAAAGGCAGTGTGACCAGACAACATCTCTCCGTGGGTCCTTAAAGAGGGAGCAGAGATATTGTGTGTGCCATTAACAAAGATCTTCAACACATCATTTGAAACTGGGCAACTCCCTGAGGTATGGAAGATGGCAAATGTAGTCCCAATTTTTAAAAAGGGAGACAGACATGAGGCACTAAACTACAGACCTGTATCACTAACGTGTATAGTATGCAAGGTCATGGAGAAGATCAGGAGGAGAGTGGTGGAACACCTGGAAAGAAACAAGTGTATAATTGACAACCAGCACGGTTTCAGGGAAGGAAAATCCTGTGTCACAAACCTACTAGAGTTTTATGACAAGGTGACAGAAGTAAGACAAGAGAGAGAGGGGTGGATCGACTGCATTTTTTTGGACTGCAAGAAGGCCTTCGACACAGTTCCTCACAAGAGGTTACTGCAAAAGCTAGAGGATCAAGCACACATAACAGGAAAGGCACTGCAATGGATCAGAGAATACCTGACAGGGAGGCAACAACGAGTCATGGTACGTGACGAGGTGTCAGAGTGGGCGCCTGTGACAAGCGGGGTTCCACAGGGGTCAGTCCTAGGACCTGTGCTGTTCTTGGTATATGTGAACGACATAACGGAAGGGATAGACTCAGAAGTGTCCTTGTTTGCAGATGATGTGAAGTTAATGAGAAGAATCAAATCGGATGAGGATCAGGCAGGACTGCAAAGTGACCTGGACAGGCTACAAGCCTGGTCCAGCAACTGGCTCCTTGAGTTTAACCCTGCCAAGTGCAAAGTCATGAAGATTGGGGAAGGGCAAAGAAGACCGCAGGCACAATATAGTTTAGATGGCCAAAGACTGCAAACCTCACTCAAGGAAAAAGATCTGGGGGTGAGTATAACACAGAGCATATCTCCTGAGGCGCACATCAATCAGATAACTGCTGCAGCATACGGGCGCCTGGCAAACCTACGGATAGCGTTCCGATACCTCAGTAAGGATTCGTTCAAGACTCTGTATACCATTTACGTCAGGCCCATACTGGAGTATGCAGCACCAGTTTGGAATCCACACCTAGTCAAGCACGTCAAGAAATTAGAGAAAGTGCAAAGGTTTGCAACAAGACTAGTCCCAGAGCTACGGGGATTGTCACACGAAGAAAGGTTGAGGGAAATCGACCTGACTAAACTGGAGGACAGGAGGGTCAGGGGAGACATGATAACGACGTATAAAATACTGCGCGGAATAGACAAGGTGGACAAAGACGGGATGTTCCAGAGAAGGGACACAGACACAAGAGGTCACATTTGGAAGTTGAAGACTCAGATGAATCAAAGGGATGTTAGGAAGTATTTCTTCAGTCATAGAGTAGTCAGGCAGTGGAATAGCCTAGAAAGTGACGTAGTGGAGGCGGGAACTATACATAGTTTTAAGGCGAGGTATGATAAAGCTCATGGGGCAGGGAGAGAGAGGACCTAGTAGCAATCAGCGAAGAGGAGGGGCCAGGAGCTATGACTCGACCCCTGCAACCACAAATAGGGGAGTACAAATAGGTGAGTACACACATACGTACACACACGCACACACATACATGCACGCATATACAGCAGGCCTAGTGTCTAATCGACATGTGCCTAAGACAAAAATGGTAATTAAATTAACACACACTCACACACACACACACACACACACTATTATTTCAAGCAGAGGACTGAGATGTATATATATATATATATATATATATATATATATATATATATATATATATATATATATATATATATATATATATATATATATATATATATATATATATATATATATATATATATAAACTTAACACCTCTTTCTACATTTTAAATATCTTGAGATCCCTCTCTACATCTTGCAGATCTCATAATTATCAGAGTGTTACAACAGCAACACTGATGGTTAACACGTGTTCCTACAAGGTACTACACAAGGTACTACACAAGGTACTACACAAGGTACTACACAAGGTACTACACAAGGTACTACACAAGGTACTACACAAGGTACTACACAAGGTACTACACAAGGTACTAAACAAGGTACTACACAAGGTACTACACAAGGTACTACACAAGGTACTACACAAGGTACTACACAAGGTACTACACAAGGTACTACCCTCTCTAGGAAGGTGCCTTGATGCCAGTGAAGGGCTCTTGATCCAGAGAATTGGAGTTACCTTTCATATCCCTGGATCAAACTTGATTGCCTCTCATTCTTCATTTCCCAGGTGTGACTAATCCCTATGGGTTTAGCGCCTTCTCATAAATATAATAATGTTGGAAAGGTTTGACCACAGTACAACAACAGCAGAGATTATGAGTTAGACTTTATGTTAGGTTCTAAACCTGTGTGAGTTATTTAGCATTAGAAGTTTAGAAGTTATCCTCAGTTTTCTAATTACAAGGCGTAATGACAAAATAAAAGCCTCAAAGAACAAGAGAGAGAGAGAGAGAGAGAGAGAGAGAGAGAGAGAGAGAGAGAGAGAGAGAGAGAGAGAGAGAGAGAGAGAGAGAGAGAGAGAGAGAGAGAGAGAGAGAGAGAGAGAGAGAGAGAGAGAGAGAGAGAGTAGAGAAAGAGAGAGAGAGAGAGAGAGAGAGAGAGAGAGAGAGAGAGAGAGAGAGAGAGAGAGAGAGAGAGAGAGAGAGAGAGAGAGAGAGAGAGAGAGAGAGAGAGAGAGAGAGAGAGAGAGAGAGAGAGAGAGAGAGAGAGAGAGAGAGAGAGAGAGAGAGAGAGAGAGAGTGAGAGAGAGAGAGAGAGAGAGAGAGAGAGAGAGAGAGAGAGAGAGAGGGAGAGAGAGAGAGAGAGAAAGAGGCCAATATTGTCAAAATACCACACTTGGATCCACTTCGAGGACAGCATGAAACAAGCTTTTATGCCACAAGACGGGAAGAAAGCAGCAACTTCACTCTGGCTGTACCCTTCTCCAGAACATCACTCCATCTGAGATCATACATACCCAGGATGACTCGAGTATGGAACACATTCGTACAGCATAATGATGTCAACGAGATAAAGTCAGTTGATCAAATGAAAATGCTGGCCCACAAATGGCTCCAACTTCATCCTGTTTCCTACTTGTATGTTTCATAACAATAAAAATGCTTTCAAATGAGCTGATGTAGGTAACAGCTCTTAGCTTGCCAGTAAAGTTAGGAATCCTTAACCTGTAAATAGCTTGTCAATATAGCTAGGGATCCTTAACCTTGTCAAACCCTGTGTAAAAAAAAAAGGAAAAAAAAGAGAAAGAGAGAGAGAGAGAGAGAGAGAGAGAGAGAGAGAGAGAGAGAGAGAGAGAGAGAGAGAGAGAGAGAGAGTGAGAGAGAGAGAGAGAGAGAGAGAGAGAGAGAGAGACAGACAGACAGAGACAAAATGCAAGTTCCTGATCCAGCAAGGGACCCTCCTTGGCTAGCTGTAAGAACTGTGTCAAAACTGTCAGTGTTGACAATAAGGCAGGAGGAGGTGCATTTCCTTCTTAAATCGCTTGACCAAGAAAAGGCTGTGGGCCCAGACAAGTTGAGCCCAAGATTGTTGAGAAGATGTGCAGACCAGCTAGCAGCACCTCTAACTCGCATCTTTCAGCACTGCCTAGTACAGTGTAAATGGCCCTCTCTATGGAAAGAGGCAAATGTAGTCCCTGTTCACAAAAAGAAGAGCAGAGCAGAAATCAGCAACTACAGACCAGTGTCACCCCTGTCAATCACTGGTAAGATCCTTGAGACAATAATCTCAAGACAAATGACAGAGTTTTTTGACTACCACTCACTACTTTGTGATCGTTAATATGGCTTCAGGAAAGGTTACTCTGCTGCTGATCTGTTGTTAAACCTCTGCACTAAGTGGCACCAGTCACTGGATGAATCCAAAGTCAGCTGTGTGGTAGCACTGGACATTGCTGGCGCTTTCGACCGGTTGTGGCACCAGGACCTCTTAGCAAAACTTCAAGCACTGGGAATTGCAGGCTCTACGCTATGTCTCCTCAGTGATTACCTTCATGGTAGATCTCTAAGTGTAGTTCTCAATGGAACGGAATCAGCAAGACATCCTATTGGGGCAAGTGTTCCACAAGGAAGCGTGCTGTATCCATTGTTATGGAAGGTCTACTTCAACGACCTTCTTCATCTCATCCCAGAATCACATGCATATGCAGACGACTGTACACTGACATTCACTTATCCAAGAGAAGAAATGCCAGCTGCTCTAAGCTACATCAATCACAAGCTGAGAGCTATATCAGCTTGGGGAAATAGATGGCAAGCAACATTTGCACCTGAGAAAACGCAAATGATGATCGTCTCTAGGCACCATGATGGTAATGCTGGTGCAGTAGTAAGGGTGAATGGGAGGGTGTTGGCACCTGGAGAAGAAGTTGATATCCTTGGGGTGAAATCTGACTCCAAACTAACCATGAAGAACCATGTTGTAAATCTTGCAAACAAGGCAGCCAGGAAGCTTACAGCACTTCGCCGTATCTCGTATCGGCTTGACAGTAGGGGTTGCAAGATCCTGTACGAGGCGCAAGTACGCTCACACCTTGAGTATGCTCTACTTTCTTGGTTTGCCTGCCCCCCCTCTCATCTGGGACTCCATCTGAGATCATACATACCCAGGATGACTCGAGTATCAACACATTCGTACAGCATAATGATGTCAACGAGATAAAGTCAGTTGATCAAATGAAAATGCTGGCCCACAGATGGCTCCAACTTCATCCTGTTCCCTACTTGTATGTCTCATAACAATAAAAATGTTTTCAAATGAGCTGATGTAGGTAACAGCTCTTAGCTTGCCAATAAAGTTAGGAATCCTTAACCTGTAAATAGCTTGTGAGAGAGAGAGAGAGAGAAAGAGAGAGAGAGAGAGAGAGAGAGAGAGAGAGAGAGAGAGAGAGAGAGAGCAGTATATCTGGTAAAGTAGGTTGACTTGAATGGTTTGAAGAGTGCACAGAGCTGCCAGCCAACTAGCAACAACGCTAACATAAGCTCAGTGTAAGTTGTGGCTCAAGTGTGTATCAGCACTCCACGTGGCTCTCATTAGCCAGCCACGAAGCAATATTGTGGATGTAAACAATCACATGTAAACTTACACCCAACTATCCCCTTCACTTTAACTGTGTCTAACAGAGCTGACATAGCCACTCAACGTCGCAGGAGGGGACGTGGTATTAACTCTTCGTCTATGACTCAGGTGGATGTGACAGTGTATGGTTTCATTAGGTTTTATGAAATATTCGACTACCTTCATCCAATTCTCCATCTTTGTTTATGTCACATTTCTAGCAAACACACGAGAAGTCGTTTTTTGCTGGGTCCTGGACACTGAAGTTCAGTGAAATGAACAGCAGACTTTGTCGCTCAGCTATTTACAACCCCTCAATTTTCTGCAGTGGAATTTCTTTGTTCAGTGGCAATTCTTCATTCAAAACTCTCAGCAACTCCGCTACTGCTTGGTCGGATTTGGGAAACTGCACCCTCATGCTTACAAATTCGACACATGCGATATAGACACAGATACTACTTACTACATGGAAAAATGTTTGGTACCAGTCTGCCAGGATTGCTGAGTCTCTTTGCCAGCTCACCATAGATTGTCCTGTCTATAAGCAGATTCCCAAGATTCACTTTTGACATCTATGTCGCTCTAACACACTCTAACTGACTTCCTCGCTGAAAGTCCCATAGAAACTAACCTATTGCACCATGATTTCCATTTTACTCCCACATTAACCCCCACCTCCAATAGTCCCTACCCACCACACACCCCTACTCTCACACACCCCTACCCTCACACACCCCTACTCCTCACAGACCCCTACCCTCACACACCCCTACCCTCACACACCCCTACCCTCACACACCCCTACCTTCACACACCCCTACCCTCACACATCTCTACCTGGAGGGTGTTTTGGGGATCAATGTCCCTGCATACCACAGAGTTGTATGACTCATACGGATTTAGAACATAAATTGAATGTATCATCTTCAATATGAACATTGGAACATGATACTACATTATTAATACATCATGGTTCACTGGTCTACCTTGATGAACACATCATGGTTCACTAGTATGCCTTGATGAACATATGGTTCACTGGTCTTCCTTAATAAACACACTATCATGGTTCATTGGTCTACCTTGATAAACACACCATCATGGTTCACTGGTTTACCTTGATGAACACACTATCATGGTTCACATTTAATGTTTGAGGTCGGGCAACAAGCAGCAGCAGCGACAGCTGATCCTATATCTATGCCATCCCCTGGGCCAATCCGAGCTCCAGTGATAGCCTAGTTGCAAGCACTGCTGCTACAACATACAAGGAACTTATAGTGACAAGAAACCTGACTGTGACGACAACGAAATGGGCTAAATATGACCAAATGAAGGACTGGCATTCACGTACCGGACCTACTGCCAGACGTACAACCAGACAATCGACGCTTTCCACTACACTGAAGTAACTGACCTCCATATCAACTGCACCAGTGTTCAATGGGAAGACAACATGGGAGAAAACCTAACATCAAAACTCCAAGGAAACTGACGGGTCTGTAGGGACTGTTTTTTCCCCTCAGTGACAAATGAGAAAAGGAAGTGGACATTTAAACATGGCTAACCAGTATGGAAAATTACATTTACCAGGATGAATCTCATTACTTACACACAAGTAAATGGTAACAAAGATAATTATTATTTATCAAAGTTACAGGGACAATTAGGAATTTTTAGGACACCTAGGTCGCAAAAATGTCCCCCTTCAAAACCTACCACCTATCTCTCCACAAGTTGCTCTAGACCTGTATTAATTGCAAATGTACATACACACCAGGAATTCTGGTAAAATTATTATAATTTTTGTGGACTGTATGTTAAAATTAATAAATGATTACATATATACATTTATATAACAGAAGGAGAATTTATAATCACAACACCCCCCAATTAGTCTGGAGATTATTGTGTATAATACTCAAAAACCTCCCTCTAACTAAATTTATGATGATAATACTGGCCAGAATTACAAACATAATTTAGATAGCTTACCTGAGGTTCCTGGAGCTTTCCTGTACATCGATTTATTGCTCAAATTATGCAGAAATGCACATCCAACAATTTCAGCTCCTATTTGAGAGGTGTAAGCCCAATATAACCTCTAGAGCTACGAAAAATTCTTCTTATTTTCACTAACGTTTTCTTGGCTCATTCAAAAAACATGGCGACTCCTCCTGCTCATCTGCGCAGGCACCGAGCTTCCCATTTTTTATAATATAATTTTTATCAAATACAATATAGGCCATCAGTTTACATATAAAATACTGTATTTCTGGAAAATACATACAGTATTTTCCACACTGCGGCCGGGTGGAGTTCATTGCTAAATGACTCAAATTGCTCATTTGGCAATGGTGGCGGACCTGGATACATATAAGATCTAGCTTCCACACGGCGACATATTACACAAAATTTAATCACCCTTTTTACACTTTGCCATCCTTGTGGAATCCAGAAAGTTTCCCTAATACTATTTAAGGTATCTTGTACCCCACCATGCATTACATTTTTAAGGGCATTTAAAACAATTAAATTTGTTAGATGATGAGTTTTGGGCAGTAAGATAGGGTGTTTAGCATTATCAACCAATTCAGCATTTTGTAACCTACCTCTGCACCTAATTACATTGTTCTCTAAATACAGTCCCAATTTCTCTATTATGGAACCTTTCACAATTTTACTTTCCATCATCAATTTAACCTCATTTCCATAGATTTTTTCCTGTACCATCTTTATTCAATATTCAAGAGGATGTGAAAACTTATATGAGATATTCATCTTGTTTAGAAATTTAAACACCAACTTAGTTACATTGATTAGTTTGGGTAAAGAAGAATACCTATTTATATCAGTGGCTAAGGAAGGACAAACTATTGGAGTGGTGGTCACAGTAATTTCAACAGGAGCAATATACGCCTTTTGTACAGGCCAGTTAGCTTTATTTACCAACCAGCTCGGTCCTTTAAACCATGATACAGCATTTACAAATTTAGCATAAGATAAACCTCGAGGCAAGAAATCAGCTGGATTCTCCTCACCAGGTATATGATTAAATGTTAACATATGCTGACCCAAACTACTATACTTCTCTTCCATCTGATTAATTTCAGCAACTGTTTTGTACGTACACAATTTTACTGTTTCCATTATGAATCCATTGCAAGGATACCTCATTATCAGACCAAATTACAGTGTTGCTAATATTTATCTCCAACTTATTTCTTATATATTTAGCTAATTTGACACCTACATAAAGGGCTGTTAATTCCAACTGAGGTAAGGTACGTGATTTAATTGGAGACACTTTAGTCTTTGACATAACAAGAGAAATAACACTATTACATTGAAGGTAAGCAACTGCTCCATACGCCAATTTTGAAGCATCACAAAAAATGTGAAGTACATTTTCCCATCTGGATTGGCCACTCGGAGTGGGAACTCCAACACTGGAATTTTTTCATAATCACCAATTAATTCATCCCACCTGTTAATGAATTCCTCAGGTAGAGTTTCATCCCAAGCACATTTAAGCTTCCATGCTTCTTGTATTAATAATTTCCCTGTTATAGTAAGGGGTGACACTAAACCTAGTGGATCAAAACATTTGGAAACTTCAGCAAGCAAAACTCTCTTAGTTAATTTACTGGGCATACTGTAATTATTAGGTTTTAACATTAACAAATCTCTCTCAGTATCCCAAGTTAATCCCAATACATTACTACATTTTGGTACTTCATCTCCAGGGTAATATTTACTTATTTTGTCCTTTAATTTGGACGAATTACTATTCCATTCCCTCAGAGGCATATTTGCACTTTGCATTATTTTATTAGCCTCTCCATAAATCATTAACAGTTCCTCTTCAGTTGACGTCACACCCAGGAAATTGTCCATATAAAATTGCTTGCTCATTACTTTACTCAATGGACTTTCCATACATTTAAGGTGTGCATTTATCGTCGCTTGAAGTAGGAATTGGCTGGATGTAGCACCAAATAATACACTCCTAAAGCGAAAGGTTTTCAGAGGGCTAAGTGGGTCACTAGAATTCTCAGGCCATAAGAAACGGGTACAATCCCGGTCAGCCTCTTGTAAACCCACTCTTAGGAAAGCTTTACTTATGTCAGCTGTAAAGGCATAATTCTTCATCCTGAAATTAAATAAGATATCTCCTAATTGTTTCTGTCAACGACAGACCTGTCATCAGTCATTTAAACTAGGTACATTTTTGTTACTCCTGGCACTACAATTAAACACAATCCTCAGAGGAGTGGTCTTAGAATCCTTCTTCACTCCGTGATGTGGCAAATAGTGACCATAAATTTTGGCTTGCTCAGGAGGTACCTCTTCTATAAATTTATTAATTAATTGTTCAGTAATTATATCATTATAGGCAGTTAACAATTCTGGTGTCTTACTCAGTTCGCGGAGCTGAGCCTTTAATTGTCCATATGCCATTCTGTAATTAGTAGGCAATTCTGGATGGTTCAGTCTCCACGGAAGTCGTACCCAGTATTGTCCAGATTCAAATTTTACATCTCTCAGGTATTGTTCCTGAGTAAAAGAATCGTCTGGACTTTCTTCATTTACATTTATTCCGATGCTGTCTAATTCCCACAATTTATGTACTGGCTCAACACCATCCTCTATGGAAGAATTATACTGGGTACGATTTCATGAGTAAGACACACAGTTATAGTATTTATAGTTTCCTCTAGTCATTACGAGGAATCCTACCATACATTACATGGCCTCCTGCAGTCTTCAAAAGGGTGACACCACATTTTTTTACCATACCCTTTACAAATGAGGCGTAATAGTCAATACCTATCAAAATGTTTATTGGACCTATAGAATCATCACTTACATCAGAAGGTGCTAAATTTACATTATGTGAAAGTCTTTCTGTAGCTTTACTAAGCCCTACTGTAGATATTTTCTCTGGAAGTCTATCTACAATTATAGCATTAACGAGTTTTTTCTCATTGCCCAACCTGACAGTTACATAAACAGTGTCATACAATTGAGCCCTTTTATCTGAGAGAAAACCAGATAATTTTAGAATTGTAGGATCTCCCATCTATACTTTCATACCATCAAGACATTTACGTTTTATGAAAGTACGCTGGGATCCCTGGTTAATAATGCAGTTACATTTTTTGATTTATGCCTTTTATCATCAATTTTTACCTGTAACACAGGTAAGGCTACTTCAGCAAAACCATCATTATTAACATTAGCAGCAATTTTTACATTAGCCACTGTTGTGTCAGGATTGTCAACATTATCATTATCATCAACATTATCATATAGACTCTCACACATGACTATATGGTGTGTTCCTTTGTGACATTGATAACAGTTGTTTAATTTGGCATAATTTGGCATAACAATCCTTTACATTGTGATTACCTAGACATCTGATACATCTGCCAAGTTCCTCTAATCTTTCAACTTTATCATTCCATGAATTGTATGCATTGGAATTCTTAGAAAAATGTGTACCCTTTCAGAAGAGACAATCTCTCTTTTCTTTGACTGGTTTCTTATTAACTGGGCTACTCTTAGGAGGGTGCTTATTCTTCTTACCTTGTGGAGAATCATTATTTCTGATTCCTGGTACTTGATATGCACCTATGCAACTCATTTTAGGAAATGAATTTTGATTATTAACATTGGGATAATTTTTCCCTTAGAAACTTGACAGATACCTCAGAGTTATTATGTGTTGCATCTTTAAAATGAGTTGGTTGGCTGGTCTGCAACTGAACAATTAATTCTTGTAGACCTAGTCTTATTTCCTCCAGACCAAAATAACTCTTGTGATATTTATTCGAGAGTCATTCAAGTGTTTTACAGCTTAATTTATTCTGTACTATGGCACTCAATAACCAGCCTGATTCCTTCAGATTATATTTATTACTTAAAGTTTTGAGAGTGCTCTCCAGTTTAACTCTAAACTGCTGTAAATCTTTGTAAGTATGATCTGGAGATTTTAAATTAACAATGCTATCCACTAGATCCAACCTACTTTGTTCTATATTACCATAAGTGACCTTCAACAAGTTAACTGCTTCTTTGTAAGAATCATCTACATTGGGAAAGGCTTGTATGAGTATGTGAGCATCTCCTCTTACCTGTCCTTTGAGGTAAAATAATTTAGTTACACAGGCTAGGTCACTCCTATCATGCACAGCTGCTTTAAAAATTGACCAAAACTCCTCCCAGTTTTCACCAGGACTAAATACAGGTAAACATAGTTCTGGGAGTTTTGGCAAAGACATCTTATTTGTTGGAGCAGATTGATTAACTGCCTGGTTTACACATTTTAATTTATTCAAGGCTTGACTTTTACACGAAAGAATCCTTTCCTCTAATTCATAATACTGATTAATCATAAGATCTACTTCAGTCTCATCTACACAGTTTATTAACAAATCTTCTTCATATTTGTTGTAATATAATTTGTATGAATCATATCTATTCCCTAAAGCATCTAAATACAATTTTAGATCATCAGTATTCACAGTTTCTTGATTCATTAATTCCAAACACTTATTGTATGCTTTTGTTACATGCCCTTTTCTAGCCTGCAGTGATACTTTTTTTACTCTATATTCCATATGTTTGTCTTCTACACTAATTTCCTCATTTTCAGCCATGATGCAATGTATTAAATTCAACTTAATTAATAACACTGATTATGTACTAAATTATGCACTTCATAAAGGTAAATATTACAACTTATCTTTCAATAAATCCTAGCTACACTTGAGCTTTGCAATTACATGTAAGAAAATTATAATATAAATTTTTAAATACACATTAGTAATGTTAGCTACACTGGAGCTTAGTAATTACACATGTAAGAAAATTATAATATAAATTTTAAATACACATTAATATAAACCTTAGCCAGACTTGGCTTATCCTTGCCAGACTTGGCTTAGCAAAATTAATGTTATACAAATACACTAATATAAATCTTTGCCAGACTTGGCTGAGTAAAATAAATATTATAATAATCATAATCCACTACACGTTAAGTAAATTTGTGGACCTAACATCCACCTCCTTCTGTCATTTCACATATAACTATTAAGTAATTAATTCACTAATTAATGACTTTACTAATTACATCCAGTTTGAAGGACCAACAGGCAAATTTTGGAAAATTACATTTACCTGGATGAATCTCATTACATACATACAAGTAAATGGTAACAAAGATAATTATTATTTATCAAAGTTACAGAGACAAGTAGGAATTTTTAGAACACCTAGGTCGCAGAAATGTCCCCCTTCGATACCTACCATCTATCTCTCCACAAGTTGCTCTAGACCTGTATTAATTGCAAATGAAATGTACATACACACCCGGAATTCTGGTAAAATTATTATAATTTTTGTAGACTGTATGTTAAAATTAATAAATGATTACGTATACACATTTATATAACAGAAGGAGAATTTATAATCGTAACACTCATCAATTAGTCTGAAGATTACTGTGTATAATACTTAAAAACCTCCCTCTAACTAAATTTATGATGATAATACTGGCCAGAATTACAAACATAATTTAGATAGCTTACCTGAGGTTCCTGGAGCTGTCCTGTACATCGATTTAATGCTCAAATTATGCAATTTTGGCTCCTATTTGAGAGGTGTAAGCCCAATATAACCTCTAGAGCGATGAAAAATTCTTATTTTCACTAATGTTTTCTTGGTTCATTCAAAAAACGTGGCGACTCCTGCTGCTCGTCCGCACAGGTGCCGAGCTTCCCATTTTTTATAATGTAATTTTTATTAAATACAATATAGGCCATCAATTTACATATAAAATACTGAATTTCCGGAAAATACATACAGTATTTTCCACAACCAGCATTCAAACACCAACTACTGCCAGACGTACAACTAGCAAGGTGACATTCTCTTATATACTGACAGTAGCATCATATCAACTGCACCAGTGATAATGAGAGGAAAACACAGAAGTTATCGCCAAATCTACAAAACGTAACTCCAAGGAAACTATCATGTAGCAACGGTTATCACTCAGTGCCAAATCGCAGGAAGTTAGTGAACAATTAAGCAGCAAAGGATGATTTTTTCAGTAGCTAACCTATATATTCAACTGACCAGTGTATAGTGGGAGGGAATCATAGGAGAAAACGCCAAATCTAATGATAAAACTCCAGGGAAAGTCAGGTTGTAGTGGCGTTTTCTTCCCTGGGTACTTTTAAAAATGGCTGAACCAGCAGCACTTGGTCAGGAGTCAACAACAGACGCAGCTCCAATAAATGGAACTGAGGAGGATTGGGATGGATAGCGCCATTGAGTAAAACTTCTTTTGTCTTGCCAGGATGAAAGTGAGTTAGAAGTGTGATAGGCGAAGTCGGACTGTTTACCTGGAGTTTACCTGGAGAGAGTTCCGGGGGTCAACGCCCCCGCGGCCCGGTCTGTGACTAGGTCTCCTGGTGGATCAGAGCCTGATCAGCCAGGCTGTTACTGCTGGCTGCACGCAATCCAACATACGAACCACAGCCCAGCTGTCAGGTACCGACTTTAGGTGCTTGTCCAGTGCCAGCTTGAAGACTGCCAGGGGTCTATTGGTAATTCCCCTTATGTATGCTGGGAGGCGGTTGAACAGTCTTGGGCCCCTGACACTCATTGTATTGTCTCTTAACGTGCTAGTGACACCCCTGCTTTTCATTGGGGGATGTTGTATCGTCTGCCAAGTCTTTTGCTTTCGTTGTGAATGATTTTCGTGTGCAAGTTCGGTACTAGTCCCTCTAAGATTTTCCAGGTGTATATAATCATGTATCTCTCCCGCCTGCATTCCAGGGAATATAGGTTTAGGAACCTCAAGCGCTCCCAGTAATTGAGGTGTTTTATCTCCGTTATGTGCGCCGTGAAGGTTCTCTGTGCATTTTCTAGGTCAG
>NC_091294.1:1204255-1244255 GCF_038502225.1 Cherax quadricarinatus | reverse complement strand
TAGTTTTTGCCTCCCTACACCTTCGGGCAAACCAAGGACTCGTTTTGGTCTTCCTATTATTTCCGTTTCCCTTGGGAACAAAACTTTCCTCTGCCTCCTTGCACTTTGTTGCCACATATTCCATCATCTCGTTTACTGATTTTCCTACCATTTCTCTGTCCCACTGAACCTCCTGCAGGAAGTTTCTCATACCTGTGTAGTCCCCCCTTTTATAGTTTGGCCTGTCCCCTTCAGTTCCTGTTACCTTCTCCACTTGTAACTCTACTATATAGTCAAAACTCAGAACCACATGATCGCTAGCTCCAAGGGGCCTCTCATAAGTGATGTCCTCAATGTCTGAACTGCTCAGGGTGAACACAAGATCCAGTCTTGCTGGCTCATCCTCCCCTCTCTCTCTGGTTGTGTCCCTGACATGTTGATGCATGAGGTTTTCAAGTACCACATCCATCATCTTGGCTCTCCATGTTTCGGGACCCCCATGTGGCTCCAGGTTTTCCCAGTCGATCTCCCTGTGGTTGAAATCGCCCATTACCAGTAACTTTGCTCTGCTCGAGTGAGCTCTTCTTGCCACCTCAGCCAGTGTGTCCACCATCACCCTGTTGTTTTCTTCGTACTCTTCTCTTGGCCTCCTGCAGTTCTGTGGTGGGTTATACATCACTCCAATGACTACTTTATGTTCTCCAGACTGAATTGTACCTACAATGTAGTCTCTTTCTCCAATCATGTCCATGCCTTCCATTTCCTCAAATCCCCATCGGTGTTTTATGAGCAGTGCAACCCCTCCTCCCCCTCTACTCCTTCTATCTTTCCTCAGGATCTGATATCCTGTTGGGAAGATTGTGTCTGTTATTGTCTCAGCGAGTTTTGTTTCTGTGACTGCTATGATGTCTGGGGATTTTTCACTGATTCTTTCATTCCACTCCTCATGTTTATTCATTATTCCATCCGCATTTGTGTACCAAACCTTTAGCTTCTTTTCTATCATTGTGGTCATGCCAGAATATTGGGGTTGGGGGAGCGAGAGCCTTGGTGGGGGCCTATATGGGGCTGTGGTGTAGGTGGGGTTTGTGTTGATGGGGGTGGGGTCAGAATGCCCATAAGGGACAGCTGTTGGGGTGAGGTTTGTGATATGGGGATTGGTGGCAGAGGGAACAGTGAGTGGGTTGTAGTATAGGTTGCTCAGTTGCGTTGGGAATGTCGCGGGTGGAGTCTTTTGGTGGGAGATTCTGTGGGGTGTGTTTGCCTTTCCTCCTGTGTCTGGGTCCTGCTCATTTTCATTGCTTCTCGTTCCTCCTTGCGTCTCTGTACCCTCTCTTTCAGTGTAGTCCTTTCTTCTTGTGTTCTGTCGCGGTCGAGGTATACTCTCTGGTACCCCTCTTTGTCCCTCAGTCTTGCTTTCTCTTGCAGAATCCTGGTTCGAACTGATTCTTCCTTGAAAGTTACTCTGACAGGCCGTATCCTTCCACTCGCAAACCACCCAATTCTCTGAAAATTTGTCACCTGGGTCATATTGCCCTCCCCTATTGTTTTCATGATGCCTTCAATCATTTTTTTCTCCTCCTGTTTTATTTCTTCAAAGTTGGCCCCCTTGGCTTCTTAGAGCCCGTACACAAAAACTGACCTCGCCCTTTCCTCCTCCCACTGAGTCTCCATCTGCGTCCTCTGAGGCATTTTATTTCCTTCCATTGACATGTTCTTGCCTTCAGTCCCTGTCATATCTGAAACTTCTATTCTCAGTGGACTGTCTTTCCTGACCAGCTGTCCCTTGCTACTGCAGTTGGCTGTTAGAATCTCTGCATATAGCATACCTTCATTGTCTTCGGACCTGTCGTTTGATCTTAGTGTGCTCGTCGTCTTTTCCCTGGCCCCACGTGGGTCTGATAGGGCCTTCATGTTCGGCATGTCTCCGTTGTTGCTTACCATCCCCTTGTCTGCGCCTGACTTTGAATTTCCTGATATCACACCTGAATTGTCATTTGTCTCTCTAATCTGTTTCAGGCTTTGCAGTTTCTCTTCTAAGCACTGTATCCTAGCTTCTGCTGCTAAGACCTGTACTTCCCACTTCCTGCACTCTTCAGCTATCCGCTCCTCCATTTTCTTACCAAGCTCTACTATCTTCCTTCCCCACTCTTCCTCCCTTTTTTGGAGCTCTAGCTCCCAGTCTTTCCTCCCTGGTTCGTCCACCAGATCTCTGGGTTTCCGTCCTCTAAGGCCACCCATTTTTTTTTTTTTTTTTTTTTTTTTTTTTTTTTTTTTTTTTTTTTTTTTTTTTTTTTTTGTGTGTGTGTGTGTGTGTGTGTGTGTGTGTGTGTGTGTGTGTGTGTGTGTGTGTGTTTATGTGTGTGCGTGTGTGTGTGTGTGTGTGTGTGTGTGTGTGTGTGTGTGTGTGTGTGTGTGTGTGTGTGTGTGTGTGTGTGTGTGTGTGTGTATGAGTACTCACCTAATTGTGGTTGCAGGGTTTGAGACTCAGCTCCTGGCCTCGCAGACTCAGCTCCTGGCCCCTGTTATCCTTGGGTACAAACCTCTCTTCAGCCTCCTTGCACATTGTTGTGTGTGTGTGTGTGTGTGTGTGTGTGTGTGTGTGTGTGTGTGTGTGTGTGTGTGTGTGTGTGTGTGTGTGTGTGTGTGTGTGTGTGTGTGTGTGTGTGTGTGTGTGTGTGTGTGTGTGTGTGTGTGTGTGTGTGTACGTGTGTGTGTACGTGTGTGTGTACGTGTGTGTGTGTACGTGTGTGTGTACGTGTGTGTACGTGTACTCACCTAATTGTACTCACCTAATTGTGGTTGCAGGGGTCGAGACTCAGCTCCTGGCCCTGCCTCTTCACTGATCGCTACTGGATCCTCTCTCTCTCTGCTTCCTGAGCTTTGTCATACCTCTTCTTAAAACTATGTATGGTTCCTGCCTCCACTACTTCACTTGCTAGGCTATTCCACTTTCTGACAACTCTATGACTGAAGAAATACTTCCTAACGTCCCTGTGACTCGTCTGAGTCTTCAGCTTCCAGTTGTGACCCCTTGTCCCTGTGTCCCCTCTCTGGAACATCCTATCTCTGTCCACCTTGTCTATTCCCCGCAGTATCTTGTATGTCGTTATCATGTCTCCCCTGACCCTTCTGTCCTCCAGTGTCGTCAGTCCGATTTCCCTTAACCTTTCCTCGTACGACATTCCCTTGAGCTCTGGGACTAGCCTTGTTGCAAACCTTTGTACTTTCTCTAACTTCTTGACGTACTTGACCTGGTGTGGGTTCCAGACTGGTGCTGCATACTCCAGTATGGGCCTAACATACACAGTGTACAGTGTCTTGAACGATTCCTTATTAAGGTATCGGAACGCTATTCTCAGGTTTGCCAGGCGCCCGTATGCTGCAGCGGTTATTTGGTTGATGTGTGCCTCCGGTGACGTGCTCGGTGTTATGGTCACCCCAAGGTCCTTCTCCCTGAGTGAGGTCTGTAGTCTTTGTCCACCTAGCCTATACTCTGTCTGCGGTCTTCTTTGCCCCTCCCCAATCTTCATGACTTTGCATTTGGCTGGATTGAATTCGAGAAGCCATTTACTGGACCACATGTCCAGCCTCTCCAGGTCTCTTTGCAGTCCTGCCTCATCCTCGTCCGATTTAATTCTTCTCATCAACTTCACGTCATCTGCGAACAGGGACACTTCAGAGTCTATTCCTTCCATCATGTCGTTGTGTGTGTGTGTGTGTGTGTGTGTGTGTGTGTGTGTGTGTGTGTGTGTGTGTGTGTGTGTGTGTGTGTGTGTGTGTGTGTGTGTGTGTGTGTGTGTGTGTGTGTGTGTATATGAGTGTGTGTGGACCCATTATGTACCTCTGTAATCTTTTGAGTACGGCAAGGTCACTTCTTCCAAAATTGGCAGAGATTAGGATTCTAACTAACATAACTAGGGCGCCAGTTACATCCATCTCTGAATCCTGGTTGGATGATACGGTGACTGACGACGAGGTCAAAATAGAAGGTTACAATATAAAACACTTAGATAGGAACAGAAAAGGTGGTAGGGTATGTGCCTACATAAGAAATGACCTGATTTATATGACAAAAAAATGGAGATTCTATGGTTTGAAGTGTTGCTTCCCAGGACCAAACCCATCTTAGCAGGAACTAGTTACCGCCCTCCTACCGAGGACCAGTTCTCAGAAGACGTTACCAGAGTCTTGTCCAGACTTGGGAATAATTGCGAGACAGCCATACTGGGAGACTTCAATATCTGTTTTCAGCAGCAAAATAACGGGTTATGCAAAAGGTGTGGAAAATACTGTATATTTTCCGGAAATACGGTAATTTATATGTAAATAGATGCCCTATATTGTATTTTTAAAAGAAGTATGTTATCGAAAATGGGAAACTGGAAGCTGCGCCTGCGCAGAAAGGGACACTCGCCATCTTGGTTTTGAATTTTGTACAAACGTTGGTGTAATGGGAAGAATTTTTCGTGCTCTAGAGGTTAAAATTGTGTTGACACCTCTCAAATAGGAGGCGAAATTGGCGGATGTGCATTCCTGCATAACTTGAGATATCAGATGACTGGACAAGACAGCTCCAGGAACCTCAGATAAGCTCTCTAGATTTGTGTGTAATTCTGGCCAGCATTATTTTCATAGATTTAGTTAGAGTGAGGGTTTTCTGAGTATGATACACATTAATCTCCAGTCAAATTGGTGAGTGATATTAAGATATATTTTCCTTCTGTTATGTAATTGTGTATATATATAACCATTTATTATTTTTAATATACAGTCCACAAATTTATATATTTACCAGCATTCCTGGTGATGTATATTTCATTTAATTAATAGGTCCAGAGCAACTTGTGGTTATGACAGTGGTAGGTATCGAAGGGGGACATTTTTTGCGACCTAGGTGTCCCAAATTCCTACTTGTCTACGTAACATTGATAAATAATAATTATCAATGTTCATTTACTGTTATGTATATAATAATACATCCAAGTAAATGCAATTTTCCACATTTAATTTGCCCGTTGGTCCTTCTTGAACCGGAGGTAATTAGTGAAGTCATTAATTAGTTAATTACTTAATAATTATATGTGAAATAACAGAAGGAGGTGGATGTTAAGTTCACAAATTTACTTAATGTGTAGTGGATTATAATAATTACAAAATTAATTTTGATAAGCTAAGCTCGTCTGGCTAAGTTTATATTAATTTGTATAATACTAATTTGATAAGACAATTCTGGCCAAGATTTATATCAGAGTATGTGTAATTGATAAGCCATGTGTAGCTAATTATATTAATGTGTATATTAATTTTGCAAAGCCAGAGTGGCTAGGATTTATATTAATGTATTTGTATAATATTAATTTGATAAGACAATTATGGCCAAGATTTATATCAGTGTAATTGATAAGACAAGTGTGGATAAAGATTATATTGTGCATAATATTAATTTTGCTATGCCAAATTCTGGCAAGGATTTATTAATTTGCATAATATTAAATTTGAAGAGCCAAGTTTGTATTAATGATCACTTAAAATTTATATTATACATGTAATTGCTAAGCTCAAGTAGCTAGGATTTATTCAAAGGTAAGTTGTATCAGTGTTGTGAGTTGTATCAGTGTTGTGAGTTGTATCAGTGTTGTAAGTTGTATCAGTGTTGTGAGTTGTATCAGTGTTGTAAGTTGTATCAGTGTTGTGAGTTGTATCAGTGTTGTGAGTTGTATCAGTGTTGTAAGTTGTATCAGTGTTGTGAGTTGTATCAGTGTTGTAAGTTGTATCAGTGTTGTGAGTTGTATCAGTGTTGTAAGTTGTATCAGTGTTGTGAGTTGTATCAGTGTTGTAAGTTGTATCAGTGTTGTAAGTTGTATCAGTGTTGTGAGTTGTATCAGTGTTGTGAGTTGTATCAGTGTTGTAAGTTGTATCAGTGTTGTGAGTTGTATCAGTGTTGTAAGTTGTATCAGTGTTGTGAGTTGTATCAGTGTTGTGAGTTGTATCAGTGTTGTAAGTTGTATCAGTGTTGTGAGTTGTATCAGTGTTGTAAGTTGTATCAGTGTTGTAAGTTGTATCAGTGTTGTGAGTTGTATCAGTGTTGTGAGTTGTATCAGTGTTGTAAGTTGTATCAGTGTTGTGAGTTGTATCAGTGTTGTAAGTTGTATCAGTGTTGTGAGTTGTATCAGTGTTGTAAGTTGTATCAGTGTTGTGAGTTGTATCAGTGTTGTAAGTTGTATCAGTGTTGTGAGTTGTATCAGTGTTGTAAGTTGTATCAGTGTTGTAAGTTGTATCAGTGTTGTGAGTTGTGTCAGTGTTGTGAGTTTTATCAGTGTTGTAAGTTGTATCAGTGTTGTGAGTTGTATCAGTGTTGTGAGTTGTATCAGTGTTGCAAGTTGTATCAGTGTTGTAAGTTGTATCAGTGTTGTAAGTTGTATCAGTATTGTGAGTTGTATCAGTGTTGTAAGTTGTATCAGTGTTGTGAGTTGTATAAGTGTTGTGAGTTGTATCAGTGTTGTAAGTTGTATCAGCATTGTGAGTTGTATTAGTGTTGTAAGTTGTATCAGTGTTGTGAGTTGTATCAGTGTTGTAAGTTGTATAAGTGTTGTAAGTTGTATCAGTGTTGTGAGTTGTATCAGTGTTGTGAGTTGTATCAGTGTTGTAAGTTGTATCAGTGTTGTAAGTTGTATCAGTGTTGTAAGTTGTATCAGTGTTGTGAGTTGTATCAGTGTTGCAAGTTGTATCAGTGTTGTGAGTTGTATCAGTGTTGTAAGTTGTATCAGTGTTGTGAGTTGTATCAGTGTTGTGAATTGTATCAGTGTTGTAAGTTGTATCAGTGTTGTAAGTTGTATCAGTGTTGTAAGTTGTATCAGTGTTGTGAGTTGTATCAGTGTTGTGAGTTGTATCAGTGTTGTGAGTTGTATCAGTGTTGTAAGTTGTATCAGTGTTGTAAGTTGTATCAGTGTTGTAAGTTGTATCAGTGTTGTGAGTTATATCAGTGTTGTGAGTTGTATCAGTGTTGTTAGTTGTATCAGTGTTGTAAGTTGTATCAGTGTTATAAGTTGTATCAGTGTTGTAAGTTGTATCAGTGTTGTTAGTTGTATCAGTGTTGTAAGTTGTATCAGTGTTGTAAGTTGTATCAGTGTTGTGAGTTGTATCAGTGTTGTAAGTTGTATCAGTGTTGTAAGTTGTATCAGTGTTGTGAGTTGTATCAGTGTTGTGAGTTGTATCAGTGTTGTGAGTTGTATCAGTGTTGTTAGTTGTATCAGTGTTGTGAGTTGTATAAGTGTTGTAAGTTGTATCAGTGTTGTAAGTTGTATCAGTGTTGTGAATTGTATCAGTGTTGTAAGTTGTATCAGTGTTGTAAGTTGCATCAGTGTTGTAAGTTGTATCAGTGTTGTAAGTTGTATCAGTGTTGTAAGTTGTATTAGTGTTGTAAGTTGTATCAGTGTTGTAAGTTGTATCAGTGTTGTAAGTTGTATCAGTGTTGTAAGTTGTATCAGTGTTGTAAGTTGTATCAGTGTTGTAAGTTGTATCAGTGTTGTAAGTTGTATCAGTGTTGTAAGTTGTATCAGTGTTGTAAGTTGTATCAGTGTTGTATGTTGCATCAGTGTTGTAAGTTGTATCAGTGTTGTAAGTTGTATCAGTGTTGTAAGTTGTATCAGTGTTGTGAGTTGTATCAGTGTTGTAAGTTGTATCAGTGTTGTAAGTTGTATCAGTGTTGTAAGTTGTATCAGTGTTGTATGTTGTATCAGTGTTGTAAGTTGTATCAGTGTTGTAAGTTGTATCAGTGTTGTAAGTTGTATCAGTGTTGTATGTTGTATCAGTGTTGTAAGTTGTATCAGTGTTGTGAGTTGTATCAGTGTTGTAAGTTGTATCAGTGTTGTGAGTTGTATCAGTGTTGTAAGTTGTATCAGTGTTGTGAGTTGTATCAGTGTTGTAAGTTGTATCAGTGTTGTAAGTTGTATCAGTGTTGTATGTTGTATCAGTGTTGTAAGTTGTATCAGTGTTGTAAGTTGTATCAGTGTTGTAAGTTGTATCAGTGTTGTATGTTGTATCAGTGTTGTAAGTTGTATCAGTGTTGTAAGTTGTATCAGTGTTGTATGTTGTATCAGTGTTGTAAGTTGTATCAGTGTTGTGAGTTGTATCAGTGTTGTAAGTTGTATCAGTGTTGTGAGTTGTATCAGTGTTGTAAGTTGTATCAGTGTTGTGAGTTGTATCAGTGTTGTAAGTTGTATCAGTGTTGTAAGTTGTATCAGTGTTGTATGTTGTATCAGTGTTGTAAGTTGTATCAGTGTTGTAAGTTGTATCAGTGTTGTAAGTTGTATCAGTGTTGTATGTTGTATCAGTGTTGTAAGTTGTATCAGTGTTGTGAGTTGTATCAGTGTTGTAAGTTGTATCAGTGTTGTGAGTTGTATCAGTGTTGTAAGTTGTATCAGTGTTGTGAGTTGTATCAGTGTTGTAAGTTGTATCAGTGTTGTAAGTTGTATCAGTGTTGTAACTTGTATCAGTGTTGTAAGTTGTAATCAGTGTTATTAATAAAGTTGAATTTAATACATTGCATCATGGCTGAAAATGAGGAAATTAATATAGAAGACAAACATATGGAATATAGAGTAAAGAAAGCATCACTACAAACTAGAAAAGTTCATGTAACCAAGGCATATAATAAGTGCTTGGAATTAATGAATCAAGAAACTGTGAATACTGATTATTTAAAATTGTATTTAGATGCTTTAGGTAATAGATATGATTCATACAAATTATATTACAACAAATATGAAGGAGATTTATTAGTAAACTGTGTAGATGAGACTGAAATAGATCTCATGATTAATCAGTATTATGAATTAGAGGAAAAGATTCTTGTAAAAGTCAGGCCTTGAATAAATTAAATTGTGTAAACCAGGCAGTTAATCAGTCTGCTCCAACAAATAATATATCTTAGCCAAAACTCCCAGAATTGTGTTTGCCTGTGTTTAATCCTGGAGAAAATTGGGAGGAATTTTGGTAAAGTTTTAAAGCAGCTGTGCATGATAGGAGTGATCTAGCCTGTGTAACTAAATTATTTTACCTCAAAGGACAGGTAAGAGGAGATGCTCACATACTCATACAAGCCTTTCCCAATGTAGATGACTCTTACAAGGAAGCAGTTGTCTTGTTGAAGGTCACTTATGGTAATATAGAACGAAGTAGGTTGGATCTAGTGAATGTTATTGTTAATTTAAAATCTCCAGATCACACTTACAAAGGTTTACAGCAGTTTAGAGTTAAACTGGAGAGCACTCTCAAAACTTTAAGTAATAAATATAATCTGAAAGAATCAGACTGGTTATTGAGTGCCATAGTACAGAAAAAATTAAGCTGTAAAACACTTGAATGGCTCATTTTAAAGATGCAACACACAATAACTCTGAGGTATCTGTCAAGTTTCACAAAGGGAAAAATTATCCCAATGTTGTTAATCAAAATTCATTTCCTAAAGAGAGTTGCATAGGTGCATATCAAGTAGCAGGAATCAGAAATAATGATTCTCCACAAGGTAAGAAGAATAAGTACCCTCCAAAGAGTAGCCCAGTTAATAAGAAACCAGTCATAGAAAAGAGAGATTGTCTTTTCTGCAAGGATACTCATTTATCTAAGAATTGCAATGCATACAATTCATGTAATGATAAAGTTGAAAGATTGGAGGAACTTGACAGATGTATCAGATGTTTAGGTAATCACAATGTAAACGATTGTTATGCCAAATTAAACTTCTGTTATAAATGTCACAAAGGAAGACACCATATAGTCATGTGTAAACGTCTACATGATAATGTTGATAATAATGATAATGTTGACAATCCTGACACAACAGTGGCTAATGTAAAAATTGCTGCTAATGTTAATAATGATGGTTTTGCTGAAGTAGCCTTACCTGTGTTACAGGTAAAAAATTGATGATAAAAGGCATAAATCAAAAATTGTAAATGCATTATTGGACCAGGGATCCCAACGTACTTTCATAAAACGTAAATGTCTTGATGGTATGAAAGTACAGATGGGAGATCCCACAACTTTAAAATTATCTGGTTTTCTCTTGGATAAAAGGTCTCAACTGTATGACACTGTTTATGTAACTGTCAGGTTGGGCAATGAGAAAAAACTTGTTAATGCTATAATTGTAGATAGATTTCCAGAGAAAATATCTACAGTAGGGCTTAGTAAAGCTACAGAAAGACTTTCACATAATGTAAATTTAGCACCTTCTGGTGTAAGTGATGATTCTATAGGCCCAATAAATATTTTGATAGGTAGTGACTATTATGCCTCCTTTGTAAAGGGTATGGTAAAGAAATGTGGTGTTACCCTTTTGAAGACTGCAGGAGGCCATGTAATGTATGGTAGGATTTCTCGTAATAATAATTCATGACTAAAGGAAACTACAAATACCATAACTGTGTGTCTTACTAATGAAGTAGTGCCGCAGCATAATTCTTCCATAGAGGATGGTGTTGAGCCAGTGCATAAATTGTGGGAATTAGACAGCATTGGAATAAATGTAAATGAAGAAAGTCCAGACGATTCTTTTACTCAGGAGCAATACCTGAGAGATGTAAAATTTGAATCTGGACAATACTGGGTACGACTTCCGTGGAGACTGAACCATTCAGAATTGCCTACTAATTACAGAATGGCATATGGACAATTAAAGGCTCAGCTCCGCGAACTGAGTAAGACACCAGAATTGTTAACTGCCTATAATAATATAACTGCTGAGCAGTTAATTAATAAATTTATAGAAAAGGTACCTCCTGAGCAAGCCAAAATGAATGGTGACTATTTGCCACATCACGGAGTGAAGAAGGATTCTAAGACCACTCCTCTGAGGATTGTGTTTAATTGTAGTGCCAGGAGTAACAAAAATGTACCTAGTTTAAATGACTGTTTGATGACAGGTCCGTCGTTGACGGAAAAATTAGGAGATATCTTATTAAATTTCAGGGTAAAGCATTATGCCTTTACGGCTGACATAGGTAAAGCTTTCCTAAGAGTGGGTTTACAAGAGGTTGACCGGGATTGTACCCGCTTCTTATGGCCTGAGAATCCTAATGACCCACTTAGCCCTCTGAAAACCTTTCGCTTTAGGGGCGTATTATTTGGTGCTACATCCAGTCCGTTCCTACTTCAAGCGACGATAAATGCACACCTTAAATGTATGGGAAGTCCATTGAGTAAAGTAATGAGCAAACAATTTTATATGGACAATTTCCTGGGTGTGACATCAACTGAAGAGGAACTGTTAATGACTTATGGAGAGGCTAATAAAATAATGCAAAGTGCAAATATGCCTCTGAGGGAATGGAATAGTAATTCGTCCAAATTGAAGGACAAAGTAAGTAAAGATTACCCTGGAGATGAAGTGCCAAAATGTAGTAATGTATTGGGATTAACTTGGGATACTGAGAGAGATTTGTTAATGTTAAAACCTAATAATTACAGTATGCCCAGTAAATTAACTAAGAGAGTTTTGCTTGCTGAAGTTTCCAAATGTTTTGATCCACTAGGTTTAGTGTCACCCCCTTACTATAAGAGGGAAATTATTAATTCAGGAAGCATGGAAACCTAAATGTGCTTGGGATGAAATTCTACCTGAGGAATTCATTAACAGGTGGGATGAATTAATTGGTGATTATGAAAAAATTCCAATGTTGGAGTTCCCATGCCAGGTGGCCAATCCAGATGGGAAAAATGTACTTTGCATTTTTTGTGATGCTTCAAAATTGGCATATGGAGCAGTTGCTTACCTTCAATGTAATAGTGTTATTTCTCTTGTTATGTCTAAGGCTAAAGTGTCTCCAATTAAATCACGAACCTTACCTCAGTTGGAATTAACAGCCATTTATGTAGGTGTCAAATTAGCTAATTATATAAGAAATAAGTTGCAGGAGATAAATATTAGTGACACTGTAATTTGGTCTGATAATGAGGTATCCTTACAATGGATTCATAATGGAAACAGTAAAATTGTGGACGTACAAAACAGATTCGCTGAAATTAGTCGGATGCAAGAGAAGTATAATAGTTTGGGTCAGCATATGTTAACATTTAATCATATACCTGGTGAGGAGAATCCAGCTGATTTCTTGTCTCGAGGTTTACCTTATGCTAAATTTGTAAATGCTGTATCATGGTTTAAAGGACCAAGCTGGTTGGTAAATAGAGCTAATTGGCCTGTACAAAAGGCGTATACTGCTCCTGTTGAAATTACTGTGACCACCTCTCCAATTGTTTGTCCTTCCTTAGCCATTGATATAAATAGGTATTCTTCTTTACTCAAACTAATCAATGTAACTAAGTTGGTGTTTAAATTTCTAAACAAGATGAATATTTCATTTAAGTTTTCACATCCTCTTGAATATTGGATAAAGAGGGTACAGGAGGAAATCTATGGAAATGAGATTAAATTGATGATGGAAAGAAAAATTGTGAAAGGTTCCATAATAGAGAAATTGGGACTGTATTTAGAGAACAGTGTAATTAGGTGCAGAGATATACTTGTTCTAAATGCCCATAAAAATGTAATGCATGGTGGGGTACAAGATATTTTAAATTGTATTAGGGAAACTTTCTGGATTCAACAAGGATGGCAGAGTGTAAAAAGGGTGATTGAATCTTGTGTAATGTGTCGCCGTGTGGATGCTGGATCCGATATGTACCCAGGTCCTCCACCGTTGCCAAATCAGCAATTTGAGTCGTTTTGCAACGACCTCCGCCTGGCCGCAGTGTGGAAAATACTGTAAATTTTCCGGAAATACGATAATTTATATGTAAATAGATGCCCTATATTGTATTTTTAAAAGAAGTATGTTATCGAAAATGGGAAACTGGAAGCTGCGCCTGCACAGAAAGGGACACTCGCCATCTTGGTTTTGAATTTTGTACAAACGTTGGTGTAATGGGAAGAATTTTTCGTGCTCTAGAGGTTAAAATTGTGTTGACACCTCTCAAATAGGAGGCGAAATTGGCGGATGTGCATTCCTGCATAACTTGAGATATCAGATGACTGGACAAGACAGCTCCAGGAACCTCAGATAAGCTCTCTAGATTTGTGTGTAATTCTGGCCAGCATTATTTTCATAGATTTAGTTAGAGTGAGGTTTTCTGAGTATGATACACATTAATCTCCAGTCAAATTGGTGAGTGAATTAAGATATATTTTCCTTCTCTTATGTAATTATGTATATATATAACCATTTATTATTTTTAATATGCAGTCCACAAATTTATATATTTACCAGTATTCCTGGTGTATGTATATTTCATTTAATTAATAGGTCCAGAGCAACTTGTGGTTATGACAGTGGTAGGTATCGAAGGGGGACATTTTTTGTGACCTAGGTGTCCCAAATTCCTACTAATCTATGTAACATTGATAAATAATAATTATCAATGTTCATTTACTGTTATGTATATAATAATACATCCAAGTAAATGCAATTTTCCACAAAAGGTATAAGCAAATTCTAGGTTTAAATAGTTACACTCAACTAATTAATACACCAACCCGGATCACACAGTTCTCAGCCACCCTAATTGACCACATATTTTGTAACCGCTCTGAGAACATTAGTCAGTCAGGCGTCATTACCACAGGTCTTAGTGATAATTTTTTTATGTACTGCACCAGGAAAATCACTAGGGATAGGATAGGCCTACACAGGACAATAAAAATGAGGTCAACTAGAAACTACAGTAAAGAAACACTGGTAAATATGCTACACAATAGTGACTGGACAGTAATAACAAGTTGCACGGACGTAAATGACGCCTGGGAAAATTCAAAACAATGTTCACTGCTATCCTTGATAATATTGCACCAGTTAAAGAGGCTAGAATTAAACGGAGAACCGAACCTTGGATGACTACTGAGATATTAGACTGTTATTCTTTTCCGTCGCCTGTAAAGGGAGCGCCTGTCTCTTTCTATTTTACATCTACTCCTCCTTTTTCTTAGAGGAATAAGCCTTGTGCATACATCGAGTGCCACCGAGTTAATCTGTTCTAGGCATAAGTTTGGGTCTGTGTTGCTTAGTATATCTTCCCAGCTTATATCGGTTAGGACTTGGTTTACTTGGTCCCACTTTATGTTTTTGTTATTGAAGTTGAATTTGGTGAATGCTCCCTCGTGACTAGTCTCATTTTGTCGGTCTGGGGCTCCATGCATACATGTCTGAACCTCAATTATGTTGTGATCTGAGTATATTGTTTTTGATATGGTGACATTTCTTATCAGATCATCATTGTTAGTGAAGATGAGGTCTAGTGTATTCTCCAGTCTTGTAGGCTCTATTATTTGCTGGTTTAAATTGAATTTTGTGCAGAGATTTAAAAGCTCGTGTGAGTGTGAGTTTTCATCAGAGCTGCCTCCTGGTGTTATTCAGGAGCAAGATGTTGGGTGCAGGAGCTGGAAGATTTTCCAGACAGTGGTCAATTTTTAACAGCTGTTCCTGGAATTGCTGGGATGTTGCATCCGGAGGCTTGTAGACTACCACAATGACTAGGTTTTGGTTCTCGACCTTTACTGCTAAAACTTCCACTACGTCATTTGAGGCATTAAGCAGTTCTGTGCAAACAAGTGACTCTGCAATGTACAGGCCAACCCCCCCCTTTTGCCTGTTCACTCTGTCACATCTGTATAGGTTGTAACCTGGGATCCATACTTCGTTGTCCAAGTGATCCTTTATGTGGGTCTCAGTGAAAGCCGCGAACATTGCCTTTGCCTCTGCAAGCAGTCCACGGATGAAAGGTATTTTGTTGTTTGTAGCTGGCTTTAGACCCTGTATATTTGCAAAGAAGAATGTTAGATAATATGAAATTCAGAGACCAGTTGCTAAAAAAATTTAAGGCAAACAGACAGGGTATTGCAGCACTAAATGAATTCCAAAGGGTGAGGAACAGAGTACAGAGACTTATAAAAGGAGCAAATGCAAAGCACTATTGCTCAAAAATTGAAGAGTACAAGAATAACCCCAGTAAGCTCTGGCAACAACTAAAGCAGTTGGGGTATAGCCACAAACCAGTAGAGAGATCTAACATAGTACTAAATATCGATGACGAGGTATGCCACGAAACAATTTAAGTGGCAAATTGTTTTAATTCCTACACCGCATCTGTCGCATCAACCGTAGTAAGTAAACTACCGGATGCATCAAATACCTTTAACACAGACTCTGTTAAGTTTAAAACATACTATACCAATAAAGAGGCAACCCCCAAACAGTTGTCAACTAGTAAGTGTATCTCATGACTTCGTGCAAAACGAACTAAGCAGGTTAAACCCAACTAAGAACACTGGCCCTGATAACATTTCGTCTAAGTTCCTAAAAAATGGTGCCTCTGAATTGTCAGTCCCTATTGCTCATATAATAAATTTGTTCATCACCACTAATACCGTACCAGAGGAGTTCAAGGAGGCCAGAGTTACTCCTGTCAAGAAAAATAATAGGTGTGTTGTCAGCAACTATAGGCCTGTTAGTATACTCAGAGTAATATCCAATATTCTTGAGAGAGCGGTGTTAAGCGGTGAGAGAGTAGTTAAAGTATCTACATGACAACAACGTTCTTCATAGTTACCAATCAGGCTTTAGAAGATCTTACTCAACCGACACCTCCCTAATTAATCTGATGGATTACATGAGAACTGAAATGTCAGTAGGGAACTTCATAGGAATGGTAACCTTAGACTTGCAAAAGGCCTTCAATACTGTCAACCACATTATATTATGTAACAAACTTCAATCTATCGGTATAGGTTCTGTAGACTGGTTTAAGTCCTACCTTAGCAACAGGAAACAAATCGTCAAAATCAACAAAGCAGAATCAGAACCTCTGCAGATAGCATGTGGAGTCCCACAAGGTAGTATTCTGGGTCCCTTTGTCATATTAACGACAAGCCTATCAGTGTTAAGTGCAAACTCCTACTGTATGCAGATGACAGTGCTCTGTTAGTGTCAGGTAAAGACCCACAAGATATATCTAATGTATTAACACTGGAACTGGAGTCCTGCAGCAAATGGTTAGTAGGCAACAAACTATCATTACACCTGCGGAAAACTGAAGCCATTCTCTTTGGCACGAAACATAAACTGAGAAGGGTAAATAATTTTAATATCCGGTGTAATGGGGGGCCCATCACTTCAGTTTCCTCAGTAAGATATCTGGGAATCCCCTTCGACCCATGCATGTCAGGAGAACTGATAGGGAACAGTGTAGTAAAGAAAGCGAATGCCAGGCTGAAGTTCCTGTATAGACAAGTACAGTGTCTACCTACTGAGGCTCGCAGGACCCTATGTCTAGCCCTTATGCAATGCCATATGGACTACGCTTGCTCTTGGTACTCTGCCTTGACAAAAAAACTGAAATCACCCAAAACAAAATGGTAAGTCATCCTGGACCTGAGTCCAAGAGAACATATAGGCCAGGATGAATTACAACATTTGGATATGCTGAATGTTGAAGACAGAGTAAAACAACTGAAGATAAATCAAGTTTATAAAATTGCACACAAGCAATGTCCAGAATATCTTGCTGCCAATTTTGTCAAGGTTGGGAACCAAAGCAATCATAGTACTAGGGGGAGAGAGTACAACTTTGTAGTACCCACAGTCATTGGCCAGTCTTCAAACATCTTTTATTGTACAGCAATAAAGAAATGGAACAGACTGCCCGCACATGTCAAAGCCAGTCATAGCATGAACCAGTTCAAGAAGAGAGCCAAAAGGTGCCTAATGAAAGGGAAGAGAATGATTTTTAGCTAACACACATGTTATCTTCCCTTCGAGGTTCGAGGTTCTGACCAGAGCTTTGGTAAGATGGGAGGGAGGAAGAAGGATGGGTAAGGATGGAATGTAGGAAAGGTTGGGGGGAGGAGGAGGGGTAGGTGGGGTTATAAAAGGGTAGTGGCCTATCCACTTTGATGTGTTTTGAATACGCGTGTGTGCATATTGAGTAGTTTATAAAGAGGTTGGTTTTATGAGTGGGGTATGTCTCCTGCCCATCAATTGCACACTGCTATATTGTTGTTATACCAGTGCGTCATTGAATTGGAAGGATGCATATTACGTGCAATTTTTTTTTTTCGCAAGAGGTTGGTCAGAAGGCCGCAGTTGCAGGCGGAAGTTGCAGGTCATTTGATGGAGGTTGGTTGCTCACCTGGGGTTGGCCGGCTAAGCAGTGACTGAGGTGGTGTCTTGCTGGAGGGTAGTTGTAGGTGTAACAAAGTTAGTTGTGAGGTGTTGGTTGATAGAAGTGGGTCACCCGGAGATGGGGAGCGTTAGTCCGTTTATCTTCCCTTATTCCTAGTATATCTCCTTCATACTATAATAATAAGATATTATCTCCTTTATAGAATAATAATAAAATGTTATCTCCTTTATATTATAATAATAAGGTAAAAGGACCCCAATGGAAATAAGTCACTCTGTCTGACTTTTTTGGGTTATCCCAGGTACTTTACACATATGCTGCTATGTATGATAATTCTATGTAACTGTATTTGTGTATACCTGAATGAACTTACTTACTTACTTACACTGGTGTTCCCTGGTCAACACACCATTATCGCTTGCTAGTTCCTTCATGAAAACTAGACTCAAATTACCATTCTAAATCACATACAGACGACCAATGATAAACTTGAACTTATAAACTTATAATTTGTTTAACAGATACATTGGTAACCATAAAAGTGGACCATCAAAACTGAAGGTCAACTGCAGGTCTATTGATTATGTGTCCTGTAAATATTTAGATATTGCTGCTCCATGTATACTAATAGCTGTGAAAAAAATAACCAGTAATGTAAGAATAGACTTAAAGCTCCCAGAACTGTTGTAGGGTATAATCCCAATTATGTGCAAATGTTAGAATTGCAAAATTAATGTACTTAGCACATATAAGATCGTTGATAATTAGCCGGACAGCTGAACCATTGAAAGACTCGGAAAAAGCACAGTATGACGGAAGCTTAAAGAATTATTCTGGGCTGTCGTATAACTAACAAAACACTACATATGAGGCAAGAATTAGACATACTTAGTGTTGATGATAGACTATGTGAAATCTTTGTCATGATAGTAATGAAGCTATTGCATGGTGATCAAAACAGCATTGTCCCTAGAGAATTACTAGAACATATAATTCATGGGACAATTGAATGAAGATGGATTCAAGTAAGCCACACTTATAAAAATGTTTGAATTATATGAAATGAATCATGCTAGTAAACAACAGCATTTCCCATCATCCTGGCAGATAACAGCTTCTGATATCACTTTGCCCACCTATCCTCCCAAGAAACTAATCCTACACAATTTTCGATTACTTTCTAAAATCAGTGTTCTGGAACACACACACTACCTCAGGACAAATAATACTGTGGAAAATATTGTATATTTTCCAAAAAATATAGTGTATTTTGCATGTAAATTAGTGAAATACGTTGTAGTTAATAAAAAATAATTTGTAAATAAAAAAGGAACCAGCGACAGGGTTAACGTCACTTGGGGAGAGGGACGCCATGTTTTGAATCGGGCTAAGAGGAACGCTAGTGAACGGGAAGAATATTTTGTCACTCTGGAGGTTAAAATGTGATTGAAATCTCTCAAGTAGGAGGAGAAAGTGTTGGAGTTACAGTCCTGCAGAGTGTGAGAAACCAACGACAGGAGAGGACTCCGAAATTAGATGGAAAAAGGGATAAGAATTACACCATACCCCAGATAAGTAATGTCTTTATATGTTGAAATTCTGGCCAGTAGTTTCTTCATATTTTAGGCAGGGGGTTGTGGATGACACACCAAGTAATCTCCAGACAAATTGGTGAGTGTTATTAATATAAATTCTCCTTCTGATATATAAATGTGTATATGTATTCATTAACTCAATTTAACATATAATTTATGTTAATAGTTTACCAGAATTACTGATGGTGTATTTCATTTGGAATTAATATAGGTCCAGAGTGATTTGTGGAAGTCTGAAAGTAGTAGGTATTCGAAGGGGGACATTTTTTGCGGCCTAGAATGTTTCAAAATTCCTACATGTGTATAACATTTGATAAGAAATAATTATCTTTGTTACCAATTACTGGTATGTATCTTATGAGGTTCATCCAGGTAATTTTAATATTCCACAAATACTATCACACTGATTGTATAAGCTGATGGCTCACCCTCCCTGACACTGGGAGGGTGGGAAGTGATGTTATTGTAAACCAGACCCATGGTGATATAATACAGAGGTGTAGTAGAATTGATAACTGGACTTCCACCTTATAAACCGAACTGTCTGCCATACTTCTTGTTCTCAAGCCTGTGGAAACTCCACACAGTGTAACTGTAACTGACTCTCTTTCCTCAATACTTGCTCTAAACAGCGTAAGACCTGTAAGGCAAGGCTATAAGTATCTCTGATAGTACTCTTGTTGCTGCTAGACTAAGGCTAGGCTTTTGTGGATTCCCTCTCACATAGGCCTCCAGGAATATGACAAAATTGATGAATTAGCTAAACAAGCATTATATAAAGAGAATGTCGAGTATAAATTTTTTTTTCAAACAGAAGCTTGCGAAACATTATTAGCAAACGAGCTTGAAGTAGAACAGGGGAGACTGGAATTAGCATATCTATTATCAATCTTAATGAAATGTGTCAAGTTAATCATATATATGGAGAAAGTAACAAGGTCAGTAGCTTGTAAGACAGTGTTAGTGCTAAACTAGGCTAGACTATAATTATCTCTAACAGTACTGCTAGACTAAAGCTAGGCCGTAAGTATCTCTGGCAATACTGTTGTTACAGCTAGACTAATGCTAGGCTATCTCTCCCAGTACTCTTGTTACTGCTAGACTAAGACTAGGCTATAAGTATCACTGGCAATACTGTTATTACAGCTAGACTAAGGCTAGGCTATAAGTATCTCTGGCAATACTGTTGTTACTGCTAGACTAAGGCTAGTCTATAAGTATCTATGCCAGTACTCTTGTTACTGCTAGACTAAGGCTTGGCTATAAGTATCTCTGGCAATACTGTTGTTACTGCTAGACTAAGGCAGTGGTGTAGGCATCCTGTACTGTCTGCATAGACAGCCTATGCTGTCTGCCAGCTGAGTTTATATTTCGCACCATGCTCGTGCTGCCACCTGTAGGCCTCAGTGGGCATGCCACTTGAAACCATCACCCTGCCTCTTTCTCACTCAGTACCAATCTTTCACACAATCAACAAGGCCTATTCCTCTCCTCTCTCCCTCGCTGGCATAGCCCCTTGGGGCCATGGGCACAAACACACCGCCTATGCACCCAGATATCGCAAATAAAGAAGCCTCTGAAGCCTTATCATCGAACCCCGCGTGCAACAACGTGACAAATAACCATTTTCGAAAACACTGGTAACAGCGGTGCCTCACAGCAGTTGTGTTTGCTCAGAGGAGAGAAGGAAGAAGAATGAACTCGTCTTTACTTCATCCTCCCATACAAGAAGCATCCATCTCTCAATGAGTTACCCTGATGTCGTGTCTGCAAGTCTCAGCATCCAGACACAGGTTAAAGCACCTGGCACTTCACAGCGTCCCATGCAGTTTCTCAAGTCATGTGTTCAGCGTCACTTGTATGTTGCTGTTGTTTTTCAGCTCAGCATGGCCATTTCAGCAAGTCAGAGGTGAGTTTGTGGTGGTTTCTGTGCCCAGTGTGGTAGAATCTGCACTATCTTCCACGTGTGTATGGGTGAGGAAGATAGGCGCTCGGTCCTGGCTCCACCATACGCCACTCACCCACACTCACCCTATTGTATGCCACAACTTCCCACTCCCTCTCTGCTGCATTTTCTGTGAATTTCCGTGTGAATTCTTTGCCAGAGCTGTGTATCTGAGTGCCCGAGGTTACTCAAAGCCATGTAGATCATGAAGCCACCTGGATCATCAAGCCATGTGGATCATGAAGCCACATGCATCACGAAGCCACATGGACCTACATGCCAGATCCCAAACCACGCTGTGGTCTGCTTCTGCATCACTCCACTGACATCACCCACGATGCTTCTCGACTTCACGATGTCGCCCACGATGCTGCCCGACTTCACGATGTCACTCCAGGATGGCCCTTCATGACGTCTGCTGATGTCACCTTCCTGCCTAACATCACCTAGTGATGTCACACCATGACATCACCTCACGACGTCATGCCTGACATCACTGCATGATGTCATATCAACAGTGCTAGTTTCACAGTGAGCAATATGTTGTATTATCGAGAAGATTGAGAGAAGATATATATCGTGAGTTAATTAATTCCTCTCAGTCAGTGTTCTCACATGTTCATGTATAGCTTAGTGTCAATTTTCACACAGAAAAGCATCATGTTGTAACCGCATGTGCAGTAGGTGTGTGCAGTTTTCTGTGTCCCATGTGGTCTTGAGCCCAGCTATGTGTGGACCACAGGTCTGCGCCTGGACCACTGTGTAGCACCTCGTGTTACCTCGTGTGACCGCGTGTTTGACAGCTGACATTAGTCAGTCCTGGCAGCAGTTAACGAGCGTCTGAGCCCCTTGTACAGAAAGATTTTAATGTTCGCCACTCGTGATGCTCTGCAGAATCACTATACGATTCCCATCAAGATTTGTTTCACTTCACCACCTAACTGTCAGAGCAGTTATATGTAGAGGAACAGTCTGGGGACACTTAGACTAACCTCTGCTATAACTCCAACTACCGAGAGAATAACACTCGTCAAGCCGCAGTTAGACCCTGTCGGCAGGCACTGTGTCAGCCTCATGTCATAGCGTCAGTGAGCAGCCTGCACAAAGATGATGTCAATTTGACTGCTAGCCCGCTCACTGCAGTACAGTGTATGATATTATGACTTCCAGATGTTTCGCTGAGTCGTCTCTGCCACAACTCACTCCACACTCACCGGCAGTGACAGCCCCAGTGACAGTACTAGTCGAGAAATATCCTGAATCGCTTGCCAGAAGAAGTCCTGCCCAGTTGCTGAGTACTGACACCTCACTCAAGGGCACCAGCAGGTTGTGCCCCAGGTTGAGTGAACCCTGCAGTGACTACTATGACAACTGCTTCACCACTCCAGAGGAGACTGTACCCTGTTACTTCACAGCTCAGCCACAGCGATATCTCCTGTGTTGTAGTTTCTGTCCAGATGCAGGAAGGCGTGCAGTGATGCCTCCAGGGATCACTGCCTTAAACCATTATGTTTAGCACACCACCTTTTTTTTCTTCCATCCCTGTAGGAATTTTTTTTCATGTCCATGTATGTACATATACATGTGTTTTTATTCTGTGTTCTGAGCCCTGTTCCTGCGGTAGCCAGTCATGGTCGAGGACGACCATGGTGGTGCGTAGCTAAACGAATGTAGACAGCCTGTACTGTCTGCATAGATAGCCTATGCTATCTGCCAGCTGAGTTCATATTTCGTGCCGTACTCGTGCTGTCACCTGTAGGCCTCTCAGTGGGCATGCCACTTGAAATGGCATCACCCTGCCTCTCTCTCACTCGGTGCCAATCCTTCACACAGTCAACAAGACCTATTCCTCTCTCCCTCGCTGGCATGGCCCCTTGGAGCCGTGGGCACAAACACACTGCCTGTGTACCCAGATATTACAAATAAAGAGAGAAGCCTCCGAAGCCTTATCATTGAACCCCGCCTGCAACCGAAAAGTTAGCTTTGCTAATGCTAACCGCTAATTTGCTAACTAAAAAATTAGCTTCGCTAATGTTAAACCATTAAACATCCGAAAAAATTAGCGGGAGTTAATGCTACATGCTAACCGCTAACTTTTTCACATGAATTCATATTCAGTTTTTTTTTTTTGTCTTTTACTTTTACTTTTAAGACTTTTAGAACAGACCTGGAGAACTTCCTAATAAGATATAGAATGCCAAGGTCATATGATGATCAAGTGCCACTAGTATGAAAATAGTGATTGCTTAATTTTGTGATGTAATGTGAGAGATTGACTAGGACACAGTTGTCGCTGTATTGAAGCCCCATAGCACCTGAACAGATTGAGTTAGCTTATTTGACTGTTTTCTTCACTAGTTCCAGTTACTCATTTGCATTCGTTCATTTTATTGTTTCTGTTCATGTTTACATTTAACTTAATTTAGATTTTGAACCCAGTAAACTACAAATAAGTAATTGAAAGTCAAGCTTCAAGTTGCAACCTTGAGGCCAACTTATCACTTCACCAGCGATACAGTCATACACGTGCACACAAATAGTTAAATGAACAAATGAAATCAAACATCACTTTAAATCCAACATACATTTTATTTTCTGTACAAAATGCATAGTAAGGGCATCATGCCAAGATCAGATGATGGCTGGGCTGATTACCACTCTGGCTGGGCCTTCTCCATCGCTTTGATGTGATGCTGGTTGCCTTTCATGAGCTGCTCCTGCTAGTGGCACTGCCACAAGAAGATTGCCCGTGTTTTCCACGGGAAGATCTGGCATTGATTCTCTCCTCAGACATGATGGCATGTGCTGGGTGTTTCTTCTTAACATGCGACTTCAAGTTGTAGAGGCTTGCTGCCTGTCCCTTGATGATGGTCTCCTTGGGCTGGCACATGACACACAAGAAGTACACAATACTGGCGTCTTTCGTATCCCTTTACTTAAGGATAAAATAGTCATCCAGGTGGGGCCACGGGTTCTACGACTCCTGACCTCAGCCTGAGCAACCTTAGGCGGAACAGAAACGTCTCCCCTGTTCATAACGATAAGTGACAATGCACCCCAGTGATTGTTGACACTGTAAGACTATAACAATGATCCTCAGATGCTGCTGCTGCTGCTGCTGCTGCTGCTTCGTTGTCAAGTCATGTTTACACGTCAGTCAATAGCATACCTAACTGACTATTGGAGAAACACCCATAGTAGACAGGAACAAACACGTGAGCTGTTGAAAAGGCATTGCTTTCTGACTACCAACAAAGTATGAATTTTTTTTAGTAGACTCAAAGTTAGCGGAACTTTATTTAGTGGAAGCTAATTGGTCTGCTAACGGTTTCCGAAGCCAGCGTAAATGCTAATCTACTAAAAGAAAAGTTAGTTCCACTAATTAGTAGTTAGCGGAAATATGCCCACCACTGGAGTAAGGCCAGGTTATAAGTATCTGACAGTACATTTTGTATGACCATCTTTGTGACATAAAATTCACAGTATGTGGACAGAGACAGGGTCAAACACTGACATATATTATCGTAAAGTGTTCAAACAACCAACCTTTCCGATACATCTACATACAAATCTTACAGGAAATGGCAAACACCTCATTGTTAATGATAAAATATCTGAAATCTTGAGGTTATATCCAGAGTTTGCATCGACCAGAATATGAATGAACTTTTTTTTTTATAGAGGAAACTGCAACCTAAGTGTGACCAATGTTATTTAGTGGTAATAATGTACTGTATTCATGAATAACTATTTGAAGTAACTGTAAAATATGGAATGACTAGTATATCTTTCTGGTGATGTAACAATGCTCAATGGTGTCTGACAAAGACCCACTGTGACCTCTGTAATCCTGTTGCTGTTTTTATTTTTTTTTTTGCTACCACTCACAGATGAACGTGGGGAGCACAATAAACTAGCCGCTTAGGTGGAATAACTAAATCACCCATAAGATTGGAATGGGCGAATACCTGAGAGGTACCACCTATGGGATGGGAATGGGGTAACTAAATCCCTCAAAATGGGTTTCGGGTGATTAGCTTCCTCAGGATGGGTGTGGGGTGGTCACCTCTCTTAATATGGGGATGGGGGTCACTACTATCTCTAACAGTACGTGCATGGAGTGCATAAAAAAGGCTCAGATTCTCTCTGAGACAGATACATGTCCTCACTGTATCAACATCGTCAGCCTCTAACTTACCGTCTGGACTAGAGCCTCGGTGGAGATGAGTCTCTCCTCCATGTTGGCCAGCTGCCTAGCAATGGTCTGCAGGTGCTTGTCTGACACGGTGTGTCCCGACAAGAGGCCAGTGAGGGTCTTGGTGGAGAAGTCTGCTACCTGAGCCTCTCTGGCCTCGTGTCTGTTCAACTTGCTGGTCACGTCTTTGATGCTCTTCTCCAGTGTCAAGATGGCGTCCCGGATGTCCAAGTGGCTGAAGAAAGGACGACATAGTTATTTTCTTAGATTATCTCTCCTTACACCAGTTAAATTTGCTGCCTAAGAGCCATTAATCTACTGCAACACACTTGGAAGCCCAGCCCTCTCAAAGGTACACCAGCGTTACCCAGGGTTCAACACACAACATATGACCAGCATTCAGGTTAAGAAATTATGTGACATTTGTTTCAAACATTTTGAAAAGTTTCTAGCTATACACATCATTTCAGAAACAATAAAACTTGAAATTAAAATTACTTGACAAATATATATATATATATATATATATATATATATATATATATATATATATATATATATATATATATATATATATATATATATATATATATATATATATATGTATATATATGTATATATATATATATATATATATATATATATATATATATATATATATATATATATATATATATATATATATATATATATATATATATATATATATATATATTATTTTATTATCACACTGGCCGATTCCCACCAAGGCAGGGTGGCCCGAAAAAGAAAAACTTTCACAATCATTTACTCCATCACTGTCTTGCCAGAAGGGTGCTTTACACTACAGTTTTTAAACTGCAACATTAACACCCCTCCTTCAGAGTGCATGCACTGTACTTTCCATCTCCAGGACTCAAGTCCGGCCTGCCGGTTTCCCTGAACCCCTTCATAAATGTTACTTTGCTCACACTCCAACAGCACGTCAAGTATTAAAAACCATTTGTCTCCATTCACTCCTATCAAACACGCTCACGCATGCCTGCTGGAAGTCCAAGCCCCTCGCACACAAAACCTCCTTTACCCCCTCTCTCCAACCTTTCCTAGGCCGACCCCTACCCCGCCTTCCTTCCACTACAGACTGATACACTCTTGAAGTCATTCTGTTTCGCTCCATTCTCTCTACATGTCCGAACCACCTCAACAACCCTTCCTCAGCCCTCTGGACAACAGTTTTGGTAATCCCGCACCTCCTCCTAACTTCCAAACTACGAATTCTCTGCATTATATTCACACCACACATTGCCCTCAGACATGACATCTCCACTGCCTCCAGCCTTCTCCTCGCTGCAACATTCATCACCCATGCTTCACACCCATATAAGAGCGTTGGTAAAACTATACTCTCATACATTCCCCTCTTTGCCTCCAAGGACAAAGTTCTTTTTCTCCACAGACTCCTAAGTGCACCACTCACTCTTTTCCCCTCATCAATTCTATGATTCACCTCATCTTTCATAGACCCATCCGCTGACACGTCCACTCCCAAATATCTGAATACATTTACCTCCTCCATACTCTCTCCCTCCAATCTGATATTCAATCTTTCATCACCTAATCTTTTTGTTATCCTCATAACCTTACTCTTTCCTGTATTCACCCTTAATTTTCTTCTTTTGCACACCCTACCAAATTCATCCACCAATCTCTGCAACTTCTCTTCAGAATCTCCCAATTGCACAGTGTCATCAGCAAAGAGCAGCTGTGACAACTCCCACTTTGTGTGTGATTCTTTATCTTTTAACTCCACACCTCTTGCCAAGACCCTCGCATTTACTTCTCTTACAACCCCATCTATAAATATATTAAACAACCACGGTGACATCACACATCCTTGTCTAAGGCCTACTTTTACTGGGAAATAATTTCCCTCTTTCCTACATACTCTAACTTGAGCCTCACTATCCTCGTAAAAACTCTTCACTGCTTTCAGTAACCTACCTCCTACATCATACACTTGCAACATCTGCCACATTGCCCCCCTATCCACCCTGTCATACGCCTTTTCCAAATCCATAAATGCCACAAAGACCTCTTTAGCCTTATCTAAATATTGTTCACTTATATGTTTCACTGTAAACGCCTGGTCCACACACCCCCTACCTTTCCTAAAGCCTCCTTGTTCATCTGCTATCCTATTCTCCGTCTTACTCTTAATTCTTTCAATAATAACTCTACCATACACTTTACCAGGTATACTCAGCAGACTTATCCCCCTATAATTTTTGCACTCTCTTTTATCCCCTTTGCCTTTACACAAAGGAACTATGCATGCTCTCTGTCAATTCCTAGGTACCTTACCCTCTTCCATACATTTATTAAATAATTGCACCAACCACTCCAAAACTATATCCCCACCTGCTTTTAACATTTTTATCTTTATCCCATCAATCCCGGCTGCCTTACCCCCTTTCATTTTACCTACTGCCTCACGAACTTCCCCCACACTCACAACTGGCTCTTCCTCACTCCTACAAGATGTTATTCCTCCTTGTCCTATACACGAAATCACAGCTTCCCTATCTTCATCAATATTTAACAATTCCTCAAAATATTCCCTCCATCTTCCCAATACCTCTAGCTCTCCATTTAATAACTCTCCTCTCCTATTTTTAACTGGCAAATCCATTTGTTCTCTAGGCTTTCTTAACTTGTTAATCTCACTCCAAAACTTTTTCTTATTTTCAACAAAATTTGTTGATAACATCTCACCCACTCTCTCATTTGCTCTCTTTTTACATTGCTTCACCACTCTCTTAACCTCTCTCTTTTTCTCCATATACTCTTCCCTCCTTGCATCACTTCTACTTTGTAAAAACTTCTCATATGCTAACTTTTTCTCCCTTACTACTCTCTTTGCATCATCATTCCACCAATCGCTCCTCTTCCCTCCCGCACCCACTTTCCTGTAACCACAAACTTCTGCTGAACACTCTAACACTACATTTTTAAACCTACCCCATACCTCTTCGACCCCATTGCCTATGCTCTCATTAGCCCATCTATCCTCCAATAGCTGTTTATATCTTACCCTAACTGCCTCCTCTTTTAGTTTATAAACCTTCACCTCTCTCTTCCCTGATGCTTCTATTCTCCTTGTATCCCATCTACCTTTTACTCTCAGTGTAGCTACAACTAGAAAGTGATCTGATATATCTGTGGCCCCTCTATAAACATGTACATCCTGAAGTCTACTCAACAGTCTTTTTTCTACCAATACATAATCCAACAAACTAATGTCATTTCGCCCTACATCATATCTTGTATACTTATTTATCCTCTTTTTCTTAAAATATGTATTACCTATAACTAAACCCCTTTCTATACAAAGTTCAATCAAAGGGCTCCCATTATCATTTACAGCTGGCACCCCAAACTTACCTACCACACCCTCTCTAAAAGTTTCTCCTACTTTAGCATTCATATATATATAAATATATATATATATATATATATATATATATATATATATATATATATATATATATATATATATATATATATATATATATATATATATATATGCAATAATATCACAGTAAACAGGTGATTTCAAAATATGCAAAACAACCACTCTGAAAGAATAGAGAAATTCCAAGCGCTTTCGTGACTACTCACATTATCAAGGAACTATGAAAGTGAAGCATCCAAGGAAGCTATATAAGGGGTCCGGCCATCACCTCACTATCAGATCCCACAACGGTTAAACACGTGACGCGCGGCGAGCCAACTTGGATAGGTCCTTTGCACAACTCACCCCCATATATATATATATATTGTCTCCAGGGGGAAATAGTAAGTCTTCAGAATCTCCCAAAAGCATGGTGTCGTCAGCAAAGAGCAACTGTGACAAATCAAACACAAAGTGGGAGTTGTCACAGTTGCTATTTGCTGATGACACTGTGCTTTTGGGAGATTCTGAAGAGAAGTTGCAGAGGTTAGTGGATGAATTTGGTAGGGTATGCAAAAGAAGAAAATTAAAAGTGAATATAGGAAAGAGTAAGGTTATGAGGATAGCAAAAAGATTAGGTGACGAAAGACTGGATATCAGATTGGAGGGAGAGAGTATGGAGGAGGTGAATGTATTCAGATATTTAGGAGTGGACTTGTCAACAGATGGGTCTATGAAGGATGAGGTGAATCACAGAATTGATGAGGGAAAAAGGGTGAGTGGTGCACTTAGGAGTCTGTGGAGACAAAAGAACTTTGTCCGTGGAAGTAAAAAGGGGAATGTATGAGAGTACAGTTGTACCAACTCTCTTGTATGGGTGTGAAGCATGGGTGACGAATGTTGCAATGAGGAGAAGGCTGGAGGCAGTGGAGATGTCATGTCTGAGGGCAATGTGTGGTGCGAATATAATGCAGAGAATTCGTAGTTCGGAAATTAGGAAAAGGTGTGGGATTACCAAAATTATTATCCAGAGGGCTGAGGAGGGGTTGTTGAGGTGGTTCGGACATGTAGGGAGAATGGAACAAAACAGAATGACTTCGAGAGTGTATAAATCTGTAGTGGAGGGAAGGTGGGGTAGGGGTTGGCCTAGGAGGGTTGGAGGGAGGGGGTAAAGGAGGTTTTGTGTGCGAGGAGCTTGGACTTCCAGCAGGCGTGCGTAAGCGTGTTTGATAGAAGTCAATGGAGACTAATGGTTTTTAATACTTGATGTACTATTGGAGTGTGAGCAAAGTAACATTTATGAAGGGATTCAGGGAAACTGGTAGGCTGGACTTGAGTCCTGGAGATGGGAAGTACAGTGACTGCACTCTGAAGGAGGAGTGTTAATGTTGCAGTTTAAAAACTGTAATGTTACACTACAGTTATAAAACAGTTATAGCGCACCTCTGGCAAGACAGTGATGGAGTGAATGATGATAAAAGTTTTTCTTTTTTGGACCACCCTGCCCTGGTGGACCACCCTGCCTTGGTGGATCACCCTGCCTTGGTGGACCACCCTGCCTTGGTGGACCACCCTGCCTTGGTGGATCACCCTGCCTTGGTGGACCACCATGCCTTGGTGGACCACCCTGCCTTGGTGGACCACCATGCCTTGGTGGACCACCCTGCCTTGGTGGACCACCCTGCCTTGGTGGACCACCCTGCCTTGGTGGACCACCCTGCCTTGGTGGACCACCCTGCCTTGGTGGACCACCCTGCCTTGGTGGACCACCCTGCCTTGGTGGACCACCCTGCCTTGGTGGACCACCATGCCTTGGTGGACCACCCTGCCTTGGTGGACCACCCTGCCTTGGTGGACCACCCTGCCTTGGTGGACCACCCTGCCTTGGTGGATTTCCCTGCCTTGGTGGACCACCCTGCCTTGGTGGACCACCCTGCCTTGGTGGACCACCCTGCTTTGGTGGATCACCCTGCCTTGGTGGACCACCCTGCCTTGGTGGATCACCCTGCCTTGGTGGACCACCCTGCCTTGGTGGACCACCCTGCCTTGGTGGGTCACCCTGCCTTGGTGGATCACCCTGCCTTGGTGGACCACCCTGCCTTGGTGGACCACCCTGCCTTGGTGGACCACCCTGCCTTGGTGGATCACCCTGCCTTGGTGGACCACCCTGCCTTGGTGGACCACCCTGCCTTGGTGGACCACCCTGCCTTGGTGGATCACCCTGCCTTGGTGGACCACCCTGCCTTGGTGGACCACCCTGCCTTGGTGGACCACCCTGCCTTGGTGGACCACCCTGCCTTGGTGGACCACCCTGCCTTGGTGGACCACCCTGCCTTGGTGGATCACCCTGCCTTGGTGGACCACCCTGCCTTGGTGGACCACCCTGCCTTGGTGGACCACCCTGCCTTGGTGGACCACCCTGCCTTGGTGGATCACCCTGCCTTGGTGGACCACCCTGCCTTGGTGGACCACCCTGCCTTGGTGGGAATCGGACGATGTGTTAATAATATATATATATATATATATATATATATATATATATATATATATATATATATATATATATATATATATATATATATATATATATATATATATATATATATATATATATATATATATATATATATATATATATATATATATATATATATATATACAGTGCTAGTCATGGCATTATGCTGCCCGTCGCCCACACAGTATCCCCAGGCAGTATTCCAGCCTAGAGAGCACAAGCGATTTGATTCTCTTCAAATCGCTTGTGCTCTCTAGGCTGGAATACTGCTGTACACTAACGGCACCCTCCAAGGCTGGCGACATTGCAGACCTGGAGAGTGTACAAAGCACTTTCACAGCACATATAAGCATGATAAGGCATCTAAATTACTGGGAACGGTTGAAGGTCCTTGATCTGTATTCCCTGGAACACATGCGAGAGAAATACATGATAATATACACTTGGAAGGTCCTGGAGGGATTAGTACCAAACCTGCACACGAAGATCACACCCTATGAAAGCAAAAGACTCAGCAGGAGATGCAACATTCCGCCAATGAAAAGCTGGATCGCAACGAGTACATTGAGAGACAACACAATAAGTGTTCTTGGTCCAAGACTGTTCAACTGCCTCCCAGCCTACATAAGGGAAATTACCAACAGACCCCTGGCTGTCTTTAAGAAGGCAGTGGACAGGCACCTAAAGTCGGTACCTGACCAACCGGGCTGTGGTTTGTACATCAGCTTGCGTGCAGCCAATAGAAACAGCCTGGTTGATCAGACCCTGATACACCGTGAGGCCTGGTCTTAGACCGAGCCGCGGGGGCGTTGACCTCCACGGCTCGGTAATCTCCAGGCAAACACATGTGAGGGAGGGGTGTCCTTTATGCTTAATCATGTCGCCTCAGCCATGTAGGAAGACTTTCTCACAAATTCTTAAGGGTTTGGGAAGGTATATTATTCCATGCCTCATGCTGAGCAACCTCCAGCTGTGGGATGGAACTGATATCCTCGCCCAGTAAACTTCGTTTCACTATTGACCAGAGGTTCTCAATAGGGTTTAAGTCTGGGGACTTGCCTGGCCAGTCATTAAAGAACGTCACTTCGCGGTCCTTAAGCCACTGAACTGCAGATGAGAAAGTCCGGGTGTTTGGTGGTCCCACAGGAGCAGCGTGGATCTAGCGGATCACTACCTCTGGGCCAGTACACGTCCCCCATGGTTGCAGGTGACGATGAAGGTTGCTTCATCACTCCAAAGTACTTCAGACCACTGTTGAGGATTCCAATGAAGATATTTCTTTGCATAATCCAGTCTACGTTTCTTCTGTGGCTTTGAGAGGATCAGTCTCTTAGCCTGGATGTGACTACTATGGCCCAGGTCTTATACACATCTGTTACCAGTTCTTACAGACACCTCTGAGAGAAGATATGGGTTCTTTTCTTTCAATTCTTTAGCAGTTACTTTAGGTGTACTCTCTAAATGCTTCTTTAACACAGTTAAGGTACGAAAATATGTCTTCCTGTAGGGGCCAGGCCGAGGTTTGGCAGACGGTAACTCAACACCGCCACCAGCCTTGAAACACTGCACCCAGTACCCCACTGAATGCTCACAAACACCAACATTCTCCACTATTTCTTTTGCCTGGTGCCCAGCTTGTGATGCCCTATGATTTGAGCTGTAATTTCAGGTGTTCAAGGCTTCATTTTACCATTAAACATGTATAGCCCCAAAATGAAAGGGAACACCAGGCAAAAAGGCTGGGCAGATGAGAGACAAAAGTGCAACACTTCCTTTCAACATGGCAGCCATCTGATCACTGAGGAGTCACTGTGGAGTGTGGCAGCAGGCCGTGACGTCATGCTAATGGCTGCTACCCGGCATAATGCACTGACAGAAAAAGATCTGTATGGTAGGCCTTTCATTTTTGTCACAGCATTATGCCAGGATGCTCATCCCACATAATGCCATGACTAACTCTGTATATATATATATATATATATATATATATATATATATATATATATATATATATATATATATATATATATATATATATATATATATATATATATATATATATATATATATATATATATATATATACACACAGTAGAACCTCGGTATTCGAACTTAATTCATTCCAGAAGGCTGTTCGAGTGCTGATCTGCTCAAGCACAGAACGAATTTTTCCCGTAAGGGATAATGTAAATTTTTCTTTATGGAAAACTCCCAAAAATACACTTTCAGCGAATTTGCAGTGTATTTTAATATGGTATTTATGACTGTATTTTTGTTTCTTGGTCTCATTTGATAAAATGAAAGATGTTACAAAAATAGAGATGATTTTGAATGGTTTACAGACTAAAAGTACCTTGAAATTGAGCTCAAAGTAGCGGAAATGTTTGATTTTTGCTGATGTTCAAGAGTAAACAAATCACGTCACACGTCCAATACACGTCAACTGGTGGGTCTAATATGCTTTCACAAATGCGCTGATATTATTTATACCATTTCTTTAATGATGCAATAGTCTGCATAACAGTGTGAATAAAAATTCAAAATGGAAAGCAAACGTAATATAAGAGGGGCCCAAAGTAGGAGGAGCTACAGGAGAGAGAGAGAGAGGCCAACAGAAAGAGCATTTAGTATCTGATGAGTCATCTTGATAGCCGGAAACTAGCGGTGGCTCGAATACAATGTTGTGTTATTACACTAATATTGTGGAATATTAAAAATTACCTGAATGAATCTCATTAGATACTTACCAGTAATTTAATAAAAGTAACAAAGATAATTATTCTTTATCAAGGTTACAAAGACACGTAGGAATTTTAGGACACTCTAGGCAGCAAAAAATGTCCCCCTTCAATACCTAATCCACTCTTTCTATCTCCACAAGTCACTCTGGATCTATATTAATTTCAAATGAAATATACATCACCAGGAATTCTGGTAAACATTAATATAAATATGTGGACTGTATGTTAAATTTAATAAATGATTACATATACATTGAAGGAGAATTTATCATAATAACACTCACCAATTTGTCTGGAGATTACTTGGTGTGTCATACACAAACTCTGCCTAAAATATGAAGAAAATATTGGCCAGAATTCCAACATAAATTAGCTGGGGTTCCCTGACTGTCCTGTCCACTCGCCTAATGTTCACATTATGCAGGACTGCAAATCCAACTATTTCGGCTCCTATTTGAGAGATTTTAAACACAATATAATCTGTAGAGTGACAAAAATTCTTCTGATTTCCATTAACGTTTCTTCACCCAGTTCAAAACAATGGCGTCTCACCTTCTCCAGTGATGCTCACCACTTTCTCTGGTTCTTTATTTATTTACAAATTAATTTTTATTACCTACAATATATTCCATCAATTTACATACAAAATACACTGTATTTTCGGAAAATATTCAGTATTTTCCACACTGCGGCCGGGCGGAGTTCGTTGCTAAATGACTCAAATTACTCCTTCCTCTAGGAGACGATTCCAGCCAGTTCTGGCTTGAATGGCTGTTTTTCTAGTAGGTCTTACTACAATTTCATCTTCCTGCATCACTTGGTCAGCATTATCTTCAATATCACTCGTGTCACTTTCCCTTAGATTTTCATTTACATTTGATTGAATACCATTTAATTCCAAGGGAATCAATTCATTAATCGTGTGTAAACTTTCTTGGCCATGACACAACACTTTGACATTCCGGACAACACCTTGTGCATCTGGGTACAATGTCAATACTTTGCCCAGAGGCCACAATGTTCGATGCTGTTCAGTATCAATTAACACAATGTCACCTGGTTGAATGTTTTGTCAATTTACTGCCTCTGTCGCACCATAAAAGTGTTCACGTAGTGTAAGAAGATATTCCTTACGCCACACTTTAGACTAATGATCAATTACTTTATTTAACATTTTAAATTTATCACACAACACTGCCACATCATTGTAATCTTCATCACTTTCTTCAGGATTATCTCTATAGACTGGGCAGCTTCCAATTTCCTTCCACATATTAGGTGAGAAGGTGTTAATACATCTGCATCAGGCGAATCACTCATGTACGAGAGAGCCCGATTATTTATCCGATTCTCCGCCTCCACTAATACTGTATGGAATTCCTCCAAATTAATTCTCTTCCGGTGTAGTACTTTACGAGGACACCTCTTCACTGTGCCAAGGGGCTCTAGGAGTAATAAATTTCCAGGTACACCCTCGTTGGGTTAACAGAGATTGAACATCGTTACTCTTATTTAATTCTATCAAGTGTTGAGCATCCGCTACAAAATTAGTGGCATTATCCGAAATCATCAATCTCGGACAGGATCTTCTAGCTGCAAATTTTTGAAACAGCTGTATAAATTGTTCTGCAGACAAGTTCTGTGCCACTTCTAAATGAACTGCCCTGGTAGCAGTACAAGTGAACAAACACTCATACACTTTCAGTGGAACACCATATGAAGTACCTGTTAAAATGATTGGACCACTATAGTCTACACCTGTTACATCAAATGGTTTCACTAATTGTACACACTACTTTGGCAATGGTGGAGGACCTGGGTACATATAGGATCTGGCATCCATCCGGCGGCATATTACACAAGATTTAATCACCTTTTTTACACTGCCATCCTTGTGGAATCCAGAAAGTTTCCCTAATACAATTTAAGGTATCTTGTACCCCACCATGCATTACATTTTTATGGGCATTTAAAACAATTAAATTTTTTAGATGATGAGTTTTGGGCAGTAAGATAGGGTGTTAAGCATAACCTCCCTCTCCACCTAATTACATTGTTCTCAAAATACAGCCCCAATTTCTCTATTATGGAACCTTTCACAATTTTTCTTTCCCTCATCAATTTAATCTCATTTTCATAGATTTCTTCTTGTACCCTCTTTATCCAATATTCAAGAGGATGTGAAAACTTATATGAGATATTCATCTTGTTTAGAATTTTAAACACCATCTTAGTTACATTGATTAGTTTGGGTAAAGAAGAATACCTATTTATATCAATGGCTAAGGATGGGCAAACTATTGGAGCAATGGTCACAGTAATTTCAACAGGAGCAATATACGCTTTTTGTACAGGCCAATTAGCTTTATTTACCAACCAGCTTGGTCCTTTAAACCATGATACAGCATTTACAAATTTAGCATAAGGTAAACCTCGAGACAAGTAATCAGCTGGATTCTCCTCACCAGGTATATGATTAAATGTTAACATATGCTGACCCAAACTACTATACTTCTCTTGCATCTGATTAATTTCAGTGACTCTGTTTTGTACGTCCACAATTTTACTGTTTCCATTACAAATCCATTGTAAGGATACCTCATTATCAGACCAAATTAGAGTGTCACTAATATTTATCTCCTGCAACTTATTTCTTATATGATTAACTAATTTGACACCTATTACATTGAAGGTAAGCAAGCCCTCCATACGCCAATTTTGAAGCATCGCAAAAAATGTGAAGTATATTTTTCCCATCTGGATTGGCCGCCTGGCGTGAGAACTCCAACATTGGAATTTTTTCATAATCACCAATTAATTCATCCCACCTGTTAATGAATTGCTCAGGTAGAGTTTCATCCCAAGTGCATTTAAGTTTCCATGCTTCTTGTAATAACAATTTCACTCTTATAGTAAGGGTGACACTAAGCCTAGTGGATCAAAACATTTGGAAACTTCAGCAAGCAAAACTCTCTTAGTTAATTTATTGGGCATACTGTAATTATTAGGTTTTAACATTAACAAATTTCTTTCAGTATCCCAATTTAATCCCAATACATTACTACAATTTGGTAGTTCATCTCCAGGGTAATCTTTACTTATTTTGTCCTTTAATTTTGACGAATTGCTATTCCATTCCCTCAGAGGCATATCTGCACTTTTCATTATTTTATTAGCCTCTCCATAAGTCTTTAACAGTTCCTCTTCAGTTGACGTCACACCCAGGAAATTGTCCACATAAAATTGTTTGCTCATTACTTTACGTTTAAGGTGTGCATTTATCGTCGCTTGAAGTAGGAACAGACTGGATGTAGCACCAAATATTACGCTCCTAAAGCGAAAGGTTTTCAGAGGGCTAAGTGGGTCACTAGGATTCTCAGGCCATAAGAAGTGGGTACAATCCCGGTCAGCCTCTTGTAAACCCACTCCTAGGAAAGCTTTACTTATGTCAGCAGTAAAGGCATAATTCTTTACCCTGAAATTTAATAAGATATCTCCTAATTTTTCCATCAATGATGGACCTGTCATCAAACAGTCATTTAAACTAGGTGCATTTTTGTTACTCCTGGCACTACAATTAAACATAATCCTCAGAGGAGTGGTCTTAGAATCCTTCTTCACTCCGTGATGTAGCAAATAGTGACCATAAATTTTGACTTGCTCAGGAGGTACCTCTGCTATAAATTTATTAATCAATTGTTCAGTAATTATATCATTATAGGCAGGCAACAATTCTGGTGCCTTACTCAGTTCACGGAGCTGAGCCTTTAATTGTCCATATGCCATTCTGTAATTAGTGGGCAATTCTGGATGGTTCATTCTCCACGGAAATTGTACCCAGTATTGTCCAGATTCAAATTTTACATCTCTCAGGTATTGTTCCTGAGTAAAAGAATCGTCTGGACTTTCTTCATTTACATTTATTCCAATGCTGTCTAATTCCCACAATTTATGCACTGGCTTAACACCAGTTAAGCCAGTTTCTTCTAGTCATGCATTGTTATTATTAGGAATCCTACCATACATTACATGGCCTCCTGCAGTCTTTAAAAGGGTGACATCACATTTCTTTACCATACCCTTTACAAAGGAGGCATAATAGTCACTACCTATCAAAATATTTATTGGGCCTACAGAATCATCATTTACACCAGAAGGTTCTAAATTTACATTATATGAAAGTCTTTCTGTAGCTTTACTAAGCCCTACTGTAGATATTTTCTCTGGGAGTCTATCTACAATTACTGCATTAATACTTTTTTCTCATTGCCCAACCTGACAGTTACATAAACAGTGTCATACAATTGAGCCCTTTTATCTGAGAGAAAACCAGATAATTTTAGAATTGTAGGATCTCCCATTTGTACTTTTATCCCATTAAGACATTTACGTTTTATGAAAGTACGCTGGGATCCCTGGTCTAATAATGCAGTTACATTTTGTGATTTATGCCTTTTATCATCAATTTTTACCTGTAACACAGGTAAGGCTACTTCAGCAAAACCATCATTATTAACATTAGCAGCAATTTTTACATTAGCTACTGTTGTGTCAGGATTGTCAACATTATCATTATAATCAACATTATCATATAGACCCTTACACATGACTATATGGTGTCTTCCTTTGTGACATTGATAACAGTTGTTTAGTTTGGCATGACAATCCTTTACATTGTGATTACCTAGACATCTGATACATCTGTCAAGTTCTTCCAGTCTTTCAGCTTTATCATTTCATGAATTGTATGCATTGCAATTCTTAGAAAAATGAGTACCCATGCAGAAGAGACAATCTCTCTTTTCTATGACTGGTTTCTTATTAACTGGGTTACTCTTTGGAGGGTACTTATTCTTCTTACCTTGTGGAGAATCATTATTTCTGATTCCTGCTACTTGATATGTACCTATGCAACTCTTTTTAGGAAATGAATTTTGATTAACAACATTGGGATAATTTTTCCCTTTGTGAAACTTGACAGATACCTGAGAGTTATTATGTGTTGTATCTTTAAAATGAGTTGGTTGGCTGGTCTGCAACTGAACAATTAATTCTTGTAGACCTAGTCTTATTTCCTCCAGACCAAAATAACCTTTGTGATACTTGTTCGAGAGTCATTCAACCGTTTTACAGCTTAATTTATTCTGTACAATGGCACTCAATAACCAGTCTGATTCCTTCAGATTATATTTATTACTTAAAGTTTTGAGAGTGCTCTCCAGTTTAACTCTAAACTGCTGTAAACCTTTGTAAGTGTGATCTGGAGTTTTTACATTAACAATGCTATTCACTAGATCCAACCTAATTTGTTCTATATTACCATAAGTGACCTTCAACAAATCAACTGCTTCTTTGTAAGAATCATCTACATTGGGAAAGGCTTGTATGAGCATGTGAGCATCTCCTCTTATCTGCCCTTTGAGGTAAAATAATTTAGTTACACATGCTAGGTCACTCCTATCATGCACAGCTACTTTAAAAATTGACCAAAACTCCTCCCAGTTTTCTGCAGGATTAAACACAGGTAAACATAGTTCTGGGAGTTTTGGCAAAGACATCTTATTTGTTGGAATAGATTGATTAACTGCCTGGTTTACACCTTTTAATTTATTCAAAGCCTGACTTTTACAAGAATATTTTTTCTTCTAATTCATAATACTGGTTAATCATAAGATTCATTTCTGTCTCATCTGCACAATTTACTAACAAATCTCCTTCATGTTTTTTATAATATAATTTGTACGAATCATATCTATTCCCTAAAGCATCTAAATACAATTTTAAATTATCAGCATTCACAGTTTCTTGATTCATTAATTCCAAACATTTATTGTATGCCTTTGTTACATGACCCTTTCTAGCCTGCAATGATGATTTTTTTGCTCTAAATTCCATGGGCTTGTCATCTACATTAATTTCCTCATTTTCACCCATGGTGCAATGTATTAAATTCAACTTAATTAACAACACTGATTATGTACTTAATTATGCACTTTATAAAGGTAAATATTACAACTTACCTTTGCAAAAATCCTAGCTACTTGAGCTTAACAATATTATTATTGTAGTAATTATAATCCGCTACACATTAAGTAAATTTGTGGACTTAACATCCACCTCCTTCTGTCATTTCACATGAAATTATTAAGTAATTAATTCACTAATTAATGACTTCAATAATTACATCCAGTTCGAAGGACCAACAGGCAACTATATGGAATATTAAAAATTACCTGAATGAATCTCGCAGCTGGGCTTGTGAGGTCTCTAGGGAGACCTAATTACATGGTCACCTTGCCTTGGCAAGTGGCTAAGCAGCCACGCCTTTCCGGCTTAAGTATCAGCTCCTTTGTTTGTCACTGGCATCAGATCTGGGCGTCAGGTCGTACATGTGGTGCACACCTCATTGTGGATGGTGCTTA